>NC_132938.1:26203409-26506439 GCF_034638445.1 Ciconia boyciana
CCTGCATAATACATTACAGAAAACTCTGAGACATCTGTGACTCAAGACAAGACCGGGGATAAGCAGCAAGAGTCTGATACAGCTGATACTGTCTTGTTTTCAAGTTAAAGGAGAAGTTCCCGTTGCTGGGCATTAATCCATGAAAATGAATAGGCTCAGGCACTTGTTGACAGAACAATAATATCACAGTCAAATTGAGAACTAAGTTACGCAAACCACTGGCAGTTTCACTTCCAATATAATCCATGAAAAAGCTTTGCTGCATGGACAAAATCAAATACACCATCAGCTTTTGTCAGAACTGACTCCAGTACACACAGAGCTGTAAAAAGCAAAAGCATCTACACCTTAAGTTGTAGTATGTTTAATTTCCTTACCACCCTTCTTTATGAGACTTTAAAATAGATTAAAATAAACGGTTTGCCATAAAGAAAAATTTGCAACTAGTTAAAACTGATACTCCTGAATACCTCTGTTAAATCATTAGGAACATTGCATAATGTTATTTTTACTAACCAATCCAGCAAAGCAGTGTTTGGGGCTGGTTTCAGTTTACTGATTAAGTCGTTTTGCATGATACGCAAAAACTAAAAAGCAGTGTATTTCTGCTCACGCATCCTGAAATGTACCAGCTAAATACCATCTTTTCCACAGTCAGCATGTGTGTACACTCATGCAGATGCCTTGTTCCATTTCTGAAGTTTATATTGCTGGGGTTTTTTGCAGCTGATTCTATCAGTGAGAACCTATCTTCACAAACAGCCTTTCCTCAAGGTACATTTCACACTTCTGCCCGTATGTTGTGATTACATACCCAGAGAGGAACCGCAGCTACACTTGGTTGGGTACCAGAAGCTATTCGGGACCAGCACAATGCCCAAAGGTGTGAAGAAGCTCTCCAACTGGAACTGCAGAAAGGAACTTACACGTGCGAAATACCAAGTTAAAACATAGCCAGAGCAGATGGACTCATCCAAGCATTCATGAAAAGTTAATAAAATTATACAATTATTAAAGGTTGCAAAGCCAGTGTTTGGTCATATCGAGGACCTTATCTTCAACTGCAGCTCTCATTGTCACAACTTAACCCTCTGTGTCAAGTAGGTGAAACAAGAGCTAAATGCCACCACAAGCCAAAATGAGCAGAGATCATATCGCATTTATGCCCAAGCCTATTTTGCTTGGGCATAAATAGACACGAGGATCAAAGCTGTGGAAATCAAACTGGTAACACAGAGCCACCTTGCAGAATACAGAACGTTCTCATTTATTGGTCTTTCAATACTGCTTCCTCTTGACCGAACAGTCACTGCAGATAAGCATTATAGTCAATCTCAGTATATGTTTCTGAAAAAAAAACCAGCCAAACTGAAGCCCTGAGTAAAAACATGGGTTTTCCAGAGGTTTTGAACCTTCCCCTCAGCAGAATGCCTCATTTCCCAGAGTCCCATTCTTTTCTCTCGAGCGCCCTTCCCTGCTCTAACCCTCTGCAGTTGAGCTTCAGTGCCGATGCTTTGTAACATTTCCAAAGCTAAAAAAGAGCTGAGCTCTCAGCAGGGCAACCCACATCACATCAGGACTCCCAGTCTGTTGCAGTTCAGTTTCCTTTATACTACACACTACTTAAATATACATAAAAACATTTACACTTTCACTTCATTCTGCACATTTCCTAGGTTTTGGAGGGTGTTTGACCCCCATGTTATCAGTTTTGTATGTTGATATTATTATGTATGTAAAAATAGCATTCCTGCTAGTCACCAAGATGACTAGTCAAATGCCAGGAATCTCCTCTGATACGGTATCTGACATCAGAATATATTTACATACTCCCTTTTCCTGATACCTGGAGTGCATTAGCAGTTACAGCTTTCAGTGCAGAGCCAGTCGCAGACTCACATCACCAGGGTGCACAGAAAAGGGTAGCTACTTTCCAAAATGTGCAGGTAAAGTGGCTGACACGGGCTGTGAGACTAACACATGGGCCCACGTACAGGAGAAATTTCTTTTTGGACTAAAACTGCTTTTATAGAAAGTGTTCAGAGTATGGTGGAGGCTAAAATAATTGTTTGAAATATTCTGATATGCATTGATTGAGAAACTCATTCTCTCCTGTAGAATCAGAGAAACTAGATGCAGTATTGTGCATGCGTACCTGCATGTGTACCTGTTTTGTCAATTATCTGGCACATAGCACAGACAAAAATCTAATAGTATGTGGGCTTCCAGTTCCAAAGTACAAGTTTTAATTGCTCCCCATGCTCATTACAAGCCTCCCTTTCCAACATTATTCACAAAAGGATTTTGGACATATACCAGAAACCTGTAATTCTATGTTTCTGCTTATTGATCACATCAGCTACATTGCCAGAGGTCACGTAGTTCCCAAGTTCTTTCCAAAGCAGCAAGCAAACCCCTGCTAAAACCTTCCACTCCTGAAAGAAATAATTAATTTCTGGCAACAGCTATGTGCTCCCACCTAAGTATCAGGAAGGATTCCCGGTGCACTCTGACTTTCAGGGGGTTTCTCTGTCCTCCAGCCAACAGAAGAAGCCACACGAGTTCTGAAAGCTTCACACACAACAGGGGACATTAACTGTATTACAGAAGTTTCAAGGGCTGCTGACCTACAACTCTGAGGCTTTCAAAGAAAATTTTCAAGCAAGCCACCATGTAACAACCCAGCTGTCCCTGGTTGTGTGAAAGGGATAGGCAAGTCAAGTTAAGTCTGTCCATCTGCAGTTTTCTAAGGGTTAAATGAGTCATACACTGAAGCATTAGTTGGAGAGGAAGGAGGAAGCACAGAAAACATTTCTTTCCGCAGTCCGGAATGAAATGCCTGCGATTTGGTAATAGGTATGTTATATTAATTTTGAGGCTAAATGGGATGAGAGAGCTAAAGGTGTTAAATTTGACCTTTTTCCTACAAATCACTAAACAGATACTCACAGTTCAAGACTTCAAGTCAAGAGACCTCAGCCTGCTTAGACGTCAGGCAAAAAAAAAATCAAAATTAAAATCTTTTGTTCATAATAATGGAAGACAAGAATGAGATAAAATGCAAACATTCTATACTAAATGAGGATTTCATCTTAACATCCCTTCTCTCGTCTCCATGTTGAAACGCATTTTTGAAAGTGTTGTGGTTTAACCCCAGCCGGCAACTAATCCCCACACAGCCGCTCGCTCACTCCCCCCTGGTGGGATGCGGGAGAGAATCGGAAGAGTAAAAGTTAGAAAACTCGTGGGTTGAGGTAAAGACAGTTTAATAGGGAAAGCAAAAGCTGCGTGTGCAAGCAAAGCAAAGCAAGGAATTCATTCACTCCTTCCCATGGGCAGGCAGGTGTTCAGCCATCTCCAGGAAAGCAGGGCTCCATCACGCGTAGTGGTTACTTGGGAAGACAAACGCCATAACTCCAAATGTCCTCCCTTCCTTCTTCTTCCCCAGCTTTATATACTGAGCATGACGCCATATGGCATGGAATAGCCCTTTGGTCAGCTGGGGTCAGCTGTCCCAGCTGTGTCCTCTCCCAACTTCTTGTGCACCTGGCAAAGCATGGGAAGCTGAAAAGTCCTTGATTTAGTACAAGCACTGCTCAGCAACAATGAAAACATCTCTGTATTATCAACACCGTTTTCAGCACAAATCCAAAACATAGCCCCATATTAGCTACTATAAAGAAAATTAACTCTATCCCAGCCAAAACCAGCACAAAACTTCCTGCTTGCTGGTCATTTAAGTCTGGTGTTCCAGGTGGCAAACACCTGCCCTTCTGGGAGCAAAGAGGAAGTTTGCTGTGATCATTTTTAGCAGTTGTGAATGTTTGTCGGAGCCCAGCCATGTTTTCTTGAAGGCAAAACAGCACAAGTACAGGTAACGGGGTCTGCTGTATTTCTATAAAGGACAGCAAATACTGTAAATGTAGCTTGTCTTTCTGACTCCATGAATAGAGGGTCTTACCTGCTGTCCCAAGACCTGGCAAATTTCTTCAGCCTCTGACTGGTTATTGCCTGTCTGATCAGAACTCGTAGCTGTGCTGTGAAAGATACTGTTTTGGCTGAAAAGGACAGATTCTTTTAATGATAAGCATAAAGTCAGATATATGGGTGAGAAGAAAAAAGTAAAAAGCTAAAAAAAGAAAAAGCTAAATAAAAGCAGGATGTAGAGAAGTCAAGAGTTTCTCAAGACATAGCTAATGATGATGAAGGCAGTTATACTACTGCAGATACCCTCTCAGTCCCTTTGGTCAGGATATCTCTCAGGATCAAAATGGTACCAGGACTCTATCAGAGGGTGGGAATTAGAGCTCTGATTGTCAATTCACTGCTTCTCCCTCGCAGCAGTGCCAAACTATGAGCCCCGAAAGGTGAAGTAGCTCATCCTTCCTTTTTATTTTTCTTTTCTTTTTTTTTTCCTTTTCTATTCTTTTCTTTTTTTTTTTTTTTTTTTTTTTTTGGGGGGGGGGGGGGGCTTTTTAGCCCAAAACCTTTCTTCCTCACTCAGTCCTCTTTTGTGGCATGGCCACTTTTGTCCACCTGTGCTGGATGTTCACAGAGTCCTGTATCTGGGTCCTATCCTTTTAAGCTTCACTGAATCTGAGAAAACACTACCCAGGAATCATCTCAAGCTCTGGACTTCTAGACATCGTTTCAGGATGCGTAATTTTCTTTCTTGCAAATTAATTTTAGCAAAAGAGGTCCTGTGACCAAGCTGCCTAAGCCTTGTGATTAATGCAGCTCTGCAAATTCTCCAGCAACTCAAGCACTCTTCCACATGACTATACCAGCTACTCCATATTTTATTCTGCTGAGAAAAATTCACTACAGTATTTCAAGCTGTATTTCAAAATCCACATCCAAACTCATTTGAGATTTGCTATCTCTGTATCAACCTCAAGAGAATTCCAGTAAGGTGAGTTGAATTTTGCCTACACTTAGGAGGGAGCATAGACAACTATGTAGAAACAAGGTTCTGTAACAAAAAGTTAAACACATTGACAACCAATGGAAATCATAAAGTATTTATTGCTTCACCAAGAAAAAACAGAAGAAACTCCATTAGAAAGATTCTTAATCTGTTTCCCCACACGTCTTTCCATCAACCATTGGCAGGTTAATGCTAATAGCTGCCCTCAGGTTGGCCCAGAAAAGGGCACGCTTGCTCCTCTCCTTCGGCCACTCCAGGTACGTTCGCTTTGCCATGAGAGCCTTCAGCTTGTGATACCTCGCAGGGATAATATACGGAGGGATCGGCTCCAGTAAAATGAGGATTAAGCTGTTGGAATTCTCACTGAATAATTTGTGATGGGCAAAGTACAGCTCATAGTGACACCACTCGCTCTGCACAAAGTTGGGAGACAACACAAAGATCGACTTGTAGCTCTTCTCAATGCAGTTAATGATGTTCTCCACAATGCTCTTGCCGGGAATAAAGTTTCTTTCGTGCTGGCACAGTTGTATGCAGCCCTCCCCCTTCTCCAGGTTCGGGATCAGCTCATTCTTCACCCACAACGAATCATGCTCGCTGTAGGAAATGAACGCATGAAACTGCAGAATGGTCTCCTGCTCTTCGGGGTGGTTGTGCCAAGCTCTCCGCTTCGTCTGCGTCCACTGCCACGTCATCCGCACGTACCACGGCACATCCAGGTAGATGCACAGGAAGGCCACGACAGCCACCAGCACCAGTGTCAGCAGCAGAGCCGTCACAAGCAAGAGCGTCGTGTTGCAAGCCAGTTCAGTCAGGTGGAAGTCCTTCAGCTGCGTTCCTCGCAAGTCTTCCGGGTACTTGCACACGTACGCCGCCGGCCAGCCAAACAGCTTCCCCCCAGACTGCCTCTCCAGACGGATGAAGTCTTGAAGTTCACAGGAACACTTGAACGGGTTGTCCCCGGCCTGTAGCTCCCTGACCCTTGGGCAGCTCTGGAAGAAGTCGGCAGATGGGGTGAGGATCAAATTCATCTCTACGTTCAGGAACTCCAGGGACGTAAAGCCACTGCACCCCGGCAGGTCAGCCAGCCTGTTTGACGCCAGGTTCAGCTCTTTCAAGGATTTCAGCTCAGCCATCCCCTTGGCGACACTGGTGATCTGATTGTTTTGTAGGTTGAGTTTTTTGATGTTGACTGGCAAGCACTTGAACACAGAATCCGTCAACTGATTTGAGGACAGGTCCAACTCTGTCAGAGACTCAGCCCACTGGCATTGCACATCAGCTGCATCGTGACTCAGCAAGTTGTTGCTCATGTCCAAATATTTCAGCAATTTCATATGGCTCGTCATGAAGCTTACCTTGGAAAGGCTCTCAAATTTATTCCTCTCCAAAACAAGTAATTTCAGATCTGTCAGAGTGCCACAATTCTGGAACAATTCATCCGTCAGGGCATTATGAGAAAAATTTAAATACTGAAATGAGCTTGTTCTATTGGGGCAAAGCATGTGTGGCATAGACGCATCATATATTGTCAAACTGGCAATATTCATCTCTGAAAACTGTCTATATAGAATCTCCTGGTTGAAATAATAAACTTTATTATGAACATGCTCCAAAGTTAGCACTTTCATGGAGCCACCCAAAGATATTAATTGTTCCAGAGAGCTTAATAAGGGTAGAAATTCGTACTCAGTCAGCTCCCCCAGTGGTCCCCGAAAAGTCAAATTTCTCACAGTAAAATGCTCCACAGGTGAATACCAAATAAACAGGAAAATTTGCAAAATGATAGCCCATTGTAAGTCCACAGTGTCAAGCAACAGAGCTGTTGTCTTGATTTTCTTCAGAAGCGTTGAAGAAGGAGAGGGGAAATCTTTGTAGCTCAAGGTATATCTTAAGTTAACTATTTTTAAGATTTCTGAAGTGCTCATTCCATCATACAAGAGGGAAAAACTGAAGTTTTGGTTTGCTGCAAAAACGATATGGAGGCTCCTTGTATTCAAGGCTGTCAGACTCCGAGGCTCATACAGAGAAAAGTCTTCTAAGGTTAGGAAGACAGTGTGCAGCTGCAAATGTATGATATACTTGAAGTCTGACCGTCGTATCATCGTGGCACTTAATCCCAGGTACTCCAGACGAAACATGTTACTGAATTCCTGACAGATGGGCAGGGCAGTAAACTTATTGAAAGAAAGATCTAAATGTCTAAGATATGCAAGAGGTCGACAGTAAACTTTCAAAATGTTATTATGAGATAAATCTAAGTATTCTAAATCTTGATTAAAAATGAAGACACTGAAGTCAAGCTCCATAATTAGATTATGAGAAAGATTTAATACTTGAAGGTCAGAAAGAAAAATAAATTCTGAGATACTAAGTCCAGAGATCCTATTATGTGATAAATCTAATACATGAGTATGGACTGGAATGTTTTTTGGAACATTAGTTAGCAAACTGCTTGAATAATTTGCAGTAAATTCATTCTCCACAGTTGGCTGGATACTACTCCACAGCGTGAATGTAAAGACACTAGCAAAAACATAGATATTTGTAAGGGGTCCCATTATGCCTTCCAGGTTTATCTTGGTTCCTTATAGAAACATAGAAGCGTATCTTTGTTTGCTGTTCAATATGTCTCAGTGATGAGTCCAGCCCTATGAAAAGAAAACACATGCAATTTGCTGAATTGTAGAACTGTTGAAATTGCTTTTTATTGCTAAAATAAAATTCAATGCAAAATGTATGTAATAAAAATTTTACTTTTACATACTCTTGTTCTAAGTTCTTATCAATCCTCCTCACCCCCATTATTTAATTCCAATTACTGATTTTCTCAGTTAACTAGAAACTAATTCCTTCATAATGGGAGGAATACAATCAGTTGTAAGTTAAAAAACCACAAAGATGTTAAGAAATGCAAATTTCTCCACAATCTTCAAAAATTCAAAACTGGTACAAGCAGACATCAATGCATTTAGGAGTAAAGGAGAACACAACAAGCCTCCCATCTGCTCTTTCCCTACACCCCATGTCCAGACACATTTGGGGACAGAGCTCCAAAAGCCCCATGGACCTTCACAGGAACCAGTGCAAAAGCAATCTCTTCAGTCAGAAAAGCCAAAGGATATTGCTCTTCTCACCCCAAAGACCCCGGACACAGCCATGCACCCCCTCAGGGTCAGAGAAGCTGATCACCTTTGTCTTTGCTATAGCACAAAGACATAGGGGTCCATTTTTCCAGTAAGCCAAGAAGCTTGAGGAGGAATTGTACTGTCTCATGAATATTGTAATGCCAATCTGTCCAAAAGCGTACTAACAGGAAAACCACAGCATAACTAGACACTACGTACGAAGCAGTGGTATCCAAAACCTGAAAGAAAACACTTGACACTTCCAAAGACTGCAGGATTTCCTAGGTGTCCTAGGAAATTTCCTACATTTTCCAAATTACCCCACAGTTGCAACTTGACAAAGAACCTCTCTAGAAATGGTGAGGGACAATGAGTCTAGTTCTAAGGATCAAAAAGCCCAGGGAGGGAAAGATTTTGTGGCTATGGAAGATGGTCTAGTAGAATTAATATATGGTCATGCCGATCAATAGCCTACATGGATTCGGAGAGGCATCAGTCCTATCATGAAAAAGCATGACCTGGGCATTACTCTCTTGTCATCAAGCATTTAACACAACACACAGACAACCTGAAGTATGAGCAACTCATAAACTGTTTCAGGAGACAAACAGCCCCGTTTTTTTTTTTTCCTGTGCTGATTTTGTTTGAAAAAACCCCAAAGTTTTAAAATTCTGTCCCTGTGTAATCTTTTGTTAAATAAAACCCAAAAGCCTATTTTTTCAGTTCTAGGTTATAACATGTGTTAGTCCCCAATAATTTGATTGACTGATATCAAAACTCATCCCTTCCCCTCCAAGTCTCCTACCAAGCTTAATCAAATTTTCTTTCAAATAAGTAAAGGAAAAATATGTGTAATTAACATCACCAAAGGCAATAAAAGAATAATCAGTAAAGTGTGAATTTCTACCTCAATAAAATCCAATTGAGAGGTCAAATTCTATCTTCAGAAAGTTGTGCTAGCGTATCCAAGTACAGAATAGAAATGAAGCTGGGAAGGTTGGTCAAAGTACAGTATCACTCACAAGAAGAACTGAGACAAGGCGATCTGGCCCAGCTTCCTTCAAAGAGCAGCTGACCCTGTTCTTCAGAGTCCCGGCTGGTAAAAAACTCTTGAATCAAATGAACTTTGATCTGAAACTATCTGGAGGAACTTCCCCCTGGGCAAAAGGGACGTCAGGAACAAAGCAAGAAATGTTCTGAAGGGAGAAAAAAACAATGATCCGTGCTCCATTGCCAGATGAGTTTTACTTTACTGTTCATGCTATGCTATACACTGCAAGAAGGGACGATCCATGCTGTATAGCACTGAAGAGTGCCACAGTCAAGGAATAAAGCAGATATGTGGAGTAAAGCAATCCTAAGGATCAACGGTTACCCCTCCAACACTATTTTATGATGGTATTAAATTAGAGTTGGCTGAGAATGAAAATTGCCATACCAAACATTTTTTTCCTTTCTTCTTTGTTGAAATTCAACATACAGATGAGCATTTTCACTAAAATTTCAAAATGCAAGAATATCTTCCAACAGTGAAGAAACACCAGCACCTGAGATTTGATGGAGTCCAAAATACATACAACAAAAAGAAAAAAATGTAAATAATGGAGCAAATATAACCCACCGTTTGTGCGTGGAATTCATCTCCAATCAAAGAACCAGCAAAAGACCTCTGCATACTCGCTTCACATCCTCAAAACAGAATTTCAAACATATGTAATCTTCAAGCTGGGGAATCTCAGATGAGATGCTAATTCCTTAATAATTACTACCTCAGGAAGTAGAAAGAACAGGATTTTCAAATTCATCTCTACGTTCAGGAACTCCAGGGATGTAAAGCCACTGCACCCCAGCAGGTCAGCCAGCCTGTTTGACGCCAGGTTCAGCTCTTTGGTTCAGTATTAATGCATGTGCTTCACAAGTTATCGGTGTAATACAAAACTCAAATGTTAAAAAATATGTTTCACATGGATGAAACTGAACTGTAGAAAAACTATTTCCATTAAATCACTGTGACCCCCTTAACTATAGGTGTAGTGCTAATACAAAGAGACTGCTATTTCGCCAGCTTCTTTGGATAAATTTACTGAACATAAGCAACTTGACTCTCATTTCTTACCCATACACTTGAAAGTACATCATACACTTGCTAATAACCTTCTATGGAAAACATGGCTCATTTTCAAATAAGATGCAGAATATAAAACAGTTTTAGCTAACTAGCAACTATATAACATGAATAAAAGGAAAAGTTTCTCACCAGAAATCCCTGCTGTCCGAAAAAGCAGAAAATCTACTCAGGAAAAGACAAAAAGAAAACTTCCTGTAATTCTATCCTACTGTGTAACAATACTTAGGAACGCCCACAATTTTTATATAAGTGTTTGTGCCATCTACTGACAGCTTATGAAATGGCATTTGCTTTCCTCCAGATGCATTTTCCACATACAACATTACTGTAATTCCCCCATTATTTAATTATTATTGAACTATGTGTTTTCCTGCTTTGCAATAGATTAAGCAGGGGAAAAAAAATTAATCTTTTTACCAACTTTCATCAACTTCACCAAATTAGTATGGAAATAAGTACTTCTTTTGGGCAGTTTTTACACTGAAATTCAAACATCTTCCTCTCTGAACTTAATAATGATCTAAGTCTATATGCATTATTCGGATTATTTTTTTCCATTTAGCTATACCAATTTAGTTGTCAAGTTCTTACCAAGGCTGGTTTATAAAAGTACTATTTGTCTTATTTTAATTTCCATTTAGTGGGAACGGAAAAATAATCTCTCTCTCCTGCTCCAGCAGTGTTGTGACTGGGTTAAATAGTGGACACAGAAACAGTGGGTGAGGTCTTTTTTTTTTTTTTTTTTTTTTTCAATTAGAGCAGCAACTTTGGTACTGAATCCCCAAACACTTGGGTTATTGTCCTGGCAAACATAAAACAGTCTCTCTTTATTTCTGTATAATGTTGGTCAGAAATTCCATCTTAGCTGAGATCTAAATACAGAACTGCCACACTGCAACCTACCTTTCTGGGTTAGCATAACATAATGCATTCATGATTTAACATTTCGGTGATTCAGGAAGCAGAGGAAACAATCTTAAAAATTACTTTTTCATTTTAAAGCTTATTCTGTACATCATATTTCATTTCTCAGCTTAAAGTGAAAAAAGGTCATCCAAAAAAGGAAGGGAAAGAGGACAGGCAGTAAGTGACAGAATATGGATAATTCATATTCTCCGCTGTTATGCTGATGAGCCTTATGGTGGTACTCTGTGATTCTTTCTCCATTTCTGTCAATACAGACAAGAGTATTCACATCTGGTTTCCAAATGACACCTTATAATGTTGTTACATACAAACCTCACCATTGTCTGCCCTTAGCTGGAAAGATTTTGCTATCCATTCTTAGGATGAGAAAAAATCCTAAGGTAAGACTTTGCTTCTACCAAACATTCATTCCTGTTTTGGAATGTAACAGTTTTAACTGCTTGAATACAACCTACCTATTACTCTAATGAATACAGAACCAGACGTATGTTTGGTTAACATGTAATAACTGCCTTTATTATTATATACTCTCTTATTTGAGAGTATCTCTTCAATTAAGTGACAGTATGAGCTGGCCACTGACATAGTTTGAGTTCTCCAGTTCAGCCTATATACTATAAAGATAGATAAAGCATATGTTAAACAGCAAAATAAACATATTACTATTAATTGCATGCCATTAGCCCTCATATTTACCACTCAGAGTTACCAGTGCCATCACTGGAAGAAGACGAATGTATTCCTCAAATGTTATGCATACTTCTGTGTTTTGTTAAAAGTAGCCAAATTTAGTTGTTTCCTTCCATCTTTTCTTTATCTATTTATTAAAAGGCAAGTACCTTTTCTGAAACCCATCAGGAAGATGATGACACTCAACTTAGACTAATAACAAACTTCAGTGAAATCTGAGATGAGTAGAAGTGTTCAATCTCTACTGCTCATTTATTCCAAAACCATTTGCAATATTACCATAGTGAGAAAATACAAGTGAAATTAATTACTGAAAAGTGAAAAAGAAATAAAATTAGAAAATGCAAGTGCTAAATTCAAGAAAGTAATTTAGGAACTTAGGAAACTAATACATCCTTCTATCCCAATACACAGACATACACATTTACGCACTTATAATGTTAATTTCATCCTGAAGTAATAACTTTATATTACAATAGTGATTAATACTGTCTTGCAGTTCTAAAACATGTGTGGCCTTGTACAGAATCTGCAAAACTGACAGTGTAAGATCCACTTTACAGTCCAAATTACCATCCATCATGGGGAAAAACAATCTCCAGCTATTGAGCTTCATCTATTGTGATTCCTCCTAAGACACTGCCCTTATTCTTCCACAAGCTCCACTGAAAAGCAGAGGGCCACTCAGATTTAATTTTCAATAAATACATCTAAACATTAATAAATTAACCTAAAAGATGCTAGAACTACCAGCATGCCCTGATACTTAAATTCGCATTGAAACACCTTAAAAATAAACTTATTATTTAGTGATACAAACATTTGTTCTGCTACCACCTACCTTAATGGGAAACTTGAGAGACTTTTGCCTGATAAGCGTGTAAGTCACGTAGCATGATCTGTATTTGTGAAGCATGCTTCTGAGAACCGGGGCTTTATTTTGTGACCTCCTATAGCAGCTCTCCTCAGTGATTCACAACATGTATTATTTTGCTTCCTGTGGCAACAGTATTTCTTTCTCCAGCAAAGGAAGACTAGTGATAGAAAGGATGTTATGATGAATTGTGGAACTGCCTTTTATCACAGTAAAAGGGCATGCTTTGCCTTAAAATGAAGTGGCAAAAAGAGGAAGGGGTATGAGGAATTAGACAGAGATGAGAACCACAGGTTTTTTGGCGAGAGCCTGCAATCCCCTTGTTCAACCAAGTATTTCTCGCGTGGCTGCGGGCACTCAGTGCTGACGCTAACTTACTGGAAATGTGTGTACACACCTCCCAGTTTCTTTTAGCAGCATTTCCGCTAAACACAGATATAACGAAGTTGCAAAGTGGCATCTGAAAAGCTAAATCCCAGTTGTTTAATTCCGCAGCCACACATTTCAGTAGGCAGTTAGCTGCAGCTCGCTTTGAGGAAGGATTAAAGTTTCTACCAAAAAAAAAAATTGACCCCATCTCAGTGAATACGTATAAACGTATACGTAGACATATATTATAAATTTTATGTATAAACTATCATTTATACATAAAATGCCTCAGTATGCACCTTATCACATCAGCGTTGTCAAATTTACCCCTTCTGCCTCCCCAGCGAAGGCGGGGGGGCGGCCGTCCGCCCCTCAGGCAGGCCCTGCTCCACCCGCGCCCCTCTGTCTTGGCCGGCGCTGCCGGCGGGGTCCCCAGCGCGGGGCCCGCCTTCCCCGCCGGCAGACCACCGTGTCCCGCCAGAGTCTGCCAGCCCGCGCCCCGCCGCCCCCTCCGCCGAGCGGGGCCGCAGAGAGCTGAGGGCTGTGAGAGGCGATAATGGCGGCCGGGGCGGCTCTCTGCGGTGGGTCAGCGCTGCCGCCCCGGCCCGCAGCCTCGAGCCCTGGGGTGGCTCGGCAGCGGCGCGGAGCAGCCCCTACGCAACAGGCGGCCGCCTCAGAGAGACGGAGCGAGAGCGAGGGAAGAAGAGCCAGCCCTCCCTCCTCCCGGCGGCCCGGTCGGCCCGCGGCTGCCCGGACTGTTCTGCCTCCCCCCCCCCCCCGCTGCCGACGTGGCGGGGCGGGGAAGGGGAAGGAGCAGGAGGTGCGCCGGCAAGGGGACTGCTGAGCGGTAAGGAGCACAGAGATTTCTTCTTTTTCTCCCGCTTTTGAAACTGGCTGCGGGCTCCTCACTAATAACTCTACCCCAGAGGAGATTTCGAAAAGAAAAAAAAAAAAAAAAAGAAGGGGGAACCTGTGGCCGCTGCGGGTTTGAGGGAGCGGCGCTCCGGCTGCTCCTGCTGTGCCCTGGGCGCGGGGGCAGGTGGCAGCGGGGTAGGGGGAGCTGGCGGCGGCAGCGCGGGGCGCCCGAGGGGGCGTCGCCTCAGCTCGCCGTGCCCGCAGCGTCCCGCGGAGGGAGAAGCGGCGGCAGGCGTCGAGCGAAAGGGGAGCGCGGTGCCGCCGGTCAAAAAAGTTATCCCTCACGGAGGCGTTGGTCCGTGTCTGAAGGCGCCCGTCGGCGGCTGGGCTTTGCTTTCGAGGCGGGATTAAACTCCTCAGGCGGCGGGTCGGCGGGTGCCACCGAGCCGCGCCGGGAGCTGCCGTCACCGCCGGCACCTGAGGGGCAGCCGGTCCCACCTCCCGCTGGCCGCTGCCCGCCTCGGGGCGGCCGGTCGCTGCGGGCGGGGTGCTCGCCTGCCGCCCGGTCCGGAGCTGGCCTTGGCATCTCCCTCGTGAACTATCTGTAGAGAGTAATTCCCTTTGGGCGGAGTTGTCTGAGTTGATTTAGATCAGTATAGTGTCACGGATGACAGTTTGAATGACACCTTATCCCAGGCTGAAGCACGGCTCTGGTTTCTGACAGATGTGGTTGGTTGCTGTTATGTGCTTTGCTCCCATGAGGAAGGTTTAGCAGACAACTGCAGGGACCTTGGCCCAAGCGGTCCCCAAAGATGACCCAGTCCTGCAAAAAATCATGTGCACGTCTATGTGTGGTCCTTTACAAATGGTACTGGTGTTGGACATTTTCTTATTCAGATCTAATCCCCGTGCAAAATTAGGCACGTATGTACAGATTTTACAGGTTTTAGTAAAGGATCCTTATATCTGATGGTGAAATTTGGTTTACAAACACAAAAATTGTTTTAGGTGATGCTGCCCATCACACAGTGAGTACTGTTAAAACAATGGCAATATTTACCTACACTAAAGCATTTTATAGTATTTGCTGTATTTGTAATGGAAAACTGCAAATACTTGTGGCAGATGTAAAGATTCGGACTGGTAAATGCATGTTTTCTAAAGATAATTAAGTTATAGTGTAAGGTAAAGTAATATAAGTGGCACCAAGTGCTTATTTGTTTGTTTATGTTTCTTGTTCACTGACCCCAAATGCTATTCTTAGAACTGTTCAAACAGCTGATCTGCATTCAAGTGAGATAAACAGGCTGCTAAAGCCACAAATGTACATGATCCTATAGACTTTAATAAAATGTATTAATTTAAATACATGTTTCTTAGGCAAGCTTCTTCTAAATCCCAGTTACATTTTGCTTTTTGCCTTTTATTTTTTTCTGTTCTTCAGTGTCTTTTAGAACCTCGATCCTTACTAACAGGTACAAAGCTTTGAACCATATTTAATTAACATGGGAGTCAATGAAAAGACAGCATCTACAGAAAGGACTCTCAGTTTATTTTATGCCATGCAACTCTGCATGTAGTCAAGAGCTTGCAATTGCAACTGTCTGTCAAGGTTTGTCTTCTGAGTAGAGTGCCAGGCATACCGTTGTTGCCAAGTGGTAGTAATCACTGTACAGTAGCCCTTTTGGACTCTGCCAGTGCCACTCCTTAATCAGCTGTAGAGCTTGCTCAATGGCTGTTTCTTTCCCTTCCTGGATCCTCAGCCTGATAACTGCGCAGTGGTGGAAAATACTTAGAAAAAGAAAGTTATATTGGAAGGTAAGGAGTACATAAGAGAAAATGCATTTGTAACTTACCTTAGCTTCAGAATTGAAGTTTAATCACACAGCTTAATTCCAGAACTGATGCCTGGACTTTTAGGAACAGGTAAAGAAGTGTTGCACTTCCCAAACAGTAAGCCTTTGAGACAAGTGATGCAGATTCGGTGTGAGCAGTGAGATTCCTGTCTATGAAATGGCTGCAGGGACCATGGTCTCTCATGTTCTCAAATTACGCCCCTTCTCCAACACATAAATATCACTACAGTTTTAGTCACACTGTGTTTGTCATCCTCCTCTCCATCAGTCAGCAGACTATAGGAACCTGTGTATGTGGAAATGATGAGAAGGAGAGCAAGAGCGTCTTGGCTATTGCAGCTCAGATTATCCTGTTCTCCAGTGGTCTTTCATACCCATGTAATAGGGAACATAGGAATTAACCATGTGGAAGTTCTTATATTTGACTTCTCCAGACAAATGAACATCCTTTCTCCATCACCAAATCGTATTTTGGAAAACAGTAATGCTGCTCTTTGTACTTGAGTGCTATCCTGCAAGGTGAATAGAGTATTCAGAGTAACATCGTGATATCGGTGCCAGCATGATGCATGTGCCACAGGGCTCCATGCTTCAGGAGGCCTTACATCAAGGCTGTGTTGTTTTTCAGCAATAGCTTAGGGTAAATGCTGCACATTTTATAGTCACTCAAATGTTTATGGAACCTAAAAGCCTTAAGTTATTTTCTATATTCAGAATTCAAAATGTCTGAAGACATATGTGGTGACATCCCATCTGAAGAAAAACCTGAAGTAATGGAAATGCCCAGCAGTGAGGTATTGCCTGACAAGTCACTACCACACCTCATGGAAGCTGAGATCTTGCATGAGTCTTCACATGACGAACATGGACAGGCCACTCAGAGTGCCAGTAATGGACATGAAGGAGGCATATTTATTAAGGAAAACCCTTTGACTGAAAAAATAATTGAAAGTCTGCCTTCCAATGGAGAGGCATCTGAAGACATGCCCACTGAGTGCAATGAGACAGTAAGCCTTGATGCAGAACCTGAATCTGAAGAAACACTACATGAACAAAGCAGTCCAGTAAGTAACACTTTCTTTTCCATAAAAGCCCTCCCCTCCCTGCTTTGTAAGGACAGAATTTTGTACCATGTACATAGTGTTTTTCACAAAAGCCTAGGGAGTTATATACAGAGAACCTGTACGGGAATAAAATAAGCTAAATTGCAACACCAAGCTTTCGGAAGCTAGGAACAGTTGAATTTCTCTTTGCCAGTATGATATTAATTTGGTCTTTCTAGCTTGGTTGCAATAAAACTATACCAGAGCGTAAATCTTACCAAGAATCTAGTCCATTTTGTATAGGTATAATACTCCTGTGATTTTATCTGGCTTTCTGTACAAACCTGCTTCATTCAGTTCACAGAATGAACCTAGAAGAGGACAAAATTGAAGCTGCAGATGCAGCACTGACTTTTTTACTTGCTAATTTTCAAGTCGTTGACTTTACAAAAACAGTGTATGTTTCACAAGGCTCCATGAAATGGCCAGTAGTTTTTGATTTGTTCTAGGCCAGTAGTGTTTGATTTGTGATCCACAGACCTTTGGGAGTCCCGTGAGTAATTGCAAGAAGTTAATAAAAGAAAACTAAGAAAAAACAAGGCTTTTTTACAGTCTATACAGCATCCAAACCCAATACATGTGACATAGCTGAAGATGTTCTCATCTCCACTGTAAAATTTTCAGGCATCCACAAATTGGGAAAGGTTAAAATACATTGTTTCACCCCTCCACCAGTGAGAGGGACCTACCCAGAAGAGGTGACAGGGGATCTGTACAGTGCACAATGCAGAGCTGTCTTGGGATACTTCAGCTTTTGGTTTTGAGTTGATTGTGTAGGGATGATATGTTACTGGAGACTTTCTTGAGACAACAATTTCTTAATATGATTTAAATATGGAGTACTGATAATCACTTAATGCCACACATTAATGTAAAAGTTGGGCAGCACCTCCTCTGGCTGTGTTCTTATTGAACTCAGTTGTTAGGAGTTCCTTGTGCACATCTACTGGGTTACAGCTCTGAGGAGACTTGGGGAGAGAAGTCTCTAACTCTGGCTCCTAGTAGAACTCAGGAAGGAGACGGGTTCCTGCCTCTCCCTAATAATTGCCCTAATAAACTTGTATGGCTTTATAGGATTGGGTGCCTGAAGAAACATTAGGACATCTGTAAAGACATCTCTGGAGTTTTAGGCGCTTTCAGGAATAGGAGATCTAAACTAAGCTTCCCATTCTGCTTTCTTGTGCACAGAAGCTTGAACTCCACATAATACCCAATCAAGCACTGGCCATAAACGCTTAGGATCCTATTAAGAACCTGTTGCACTTTTAGGAATGAAAAGACCTTTAAAAATCTGGCCTTAGTGACCAAAATGTGAACATAAGGGCAATATATATCAGTCATTATAATAAAACTAGAGAAGGATGTGTCTGCCCAGGGATACTATATGTGAAATAAACTTTAGTTTAGTATGACACCAAATTCTTAACTAATTCTCCATATGGACGCTTTTGTTTCACATTGAAGTTGTGGTCACATGTGTTCACTGCACAGATGTGTGCACCGGTATTCGCACCTTCCAAACCAGATGTTACAATTCTTCAGCTAGAAGTTACGCTCTGCAGTAGAGCCTGCAGAACCCATTATGGGGCCTTTCAGTCAAAGCCTGCAAGGTTGGTTTAACGCACTACAGAAGGCTGTTTGAATTAGCCTATCTGACTTAGTATTGAAACAGCCAAATGGTCAGTTTCACAGACATGGAGTGAGGTGGATGACCTTGGTTTCCTTCTGGGGGAAAAAAGGGTGCCGTGAGAACAGTAACAACCCTGCAGTGCCATAAGAATGCTACCTTTCATGCAAACACTACTTTGCACAAAAGCTTAAGCATCTGCCAGAGGAGCTGGTGGCAAAGCTTTTGTCAGTCATTCTGGGCTATTTCTCTGTATGTTCTGTCTCTTGAAAATCATTCTTCAGAAGGCATCACCATGATTAGGGAAGCCAATTATTATATTACAAAGTGCCTATTTTCAGATTGTATACCCTTGTAAGTAGTGGCGCGACCATTTTTACTCGTATCATCACTTATTACATGCTGGACTTTTTTACCTGTCAAGTTCTTTGTATTTCTTCCTGCCTTTGTATAACATAAATTTTGGACAGTGGAGTAATATTTTTGTTCTTATAGGCCACAGACTCCTCATCTAAAGCAAGTAGATGGGGAGCTTGGGGTACCTGGGGGAAGTCTCTCCTGTCATCAGCTTCTGCCACAGTGGGTAAGTGTTCAATCAGTAAAGTACATAGAAATAAATCATAATTTTAATGTGTCATTAGTCTTAAAGACTCATAGACAGTTTTGTCCTGATATGCTTGGCAAGCATTTTTTTTAATAGGAAGAAGGGCTTTCCTAAACTGTCAAAGCACATAAATAATTCTTCAGGTCAGATCACGGACAAGGTACTAGGCTTGTTTGTAAAGTTAGTGAATTACCTCATTGTGGCTGCTTCACAGAAAGGATACATAAAGTGATACAATTACTGTCAGCCAAAGGCTTACGGTTTTTGAAGTCAAAGCACTCCAACCCAGATTTGCGCACATGCTTGTTTGTGGTTTATTACACCATGACTTCTATCTATACAATATGAATTCACTTCTTGTAAATAATTCCAGGTTTCATTGACAGCCAGTGAAACTGTTAAGCTATCACACCAGACTTCAGAGAGTAGAACAACATACTGAAACATGGACCGTCTACTCCCTCTCCCTGTACTCTCATTTCTGATGGTATGTCAGTACAAAATGTCCTTGTGAAGACTTTAGACAAAACTTAATCATTACACATCGAAAACTGACAGTCAAAAAGCGAAGCATGCGAATACCTAGTTATCAATGGGAAATCATTTCTCACAGAACAGCTACTAAGCTGTTAATTAATCAGTTATCATAAAGGAACCACAAAACACCTTCAAAAATGAACCTAGGAATTAAAATTAATTGCTAGTTGCTAAAAATAATGGATTCAACAGAGATACTGGTTTTATGATCCCATATAAGGCTAAATAATTCTCCTCCTTATCCTCTTCTGTTCCATGGACAATAAATTATTTCTGTCTGTTTCTCAGAGAAGGAGGGAACTTCCCCTATCCTCTCTTTTTTTCAGTAACACCCACACTCAAGAGTTCGTAACTACCTTTTATTTCAGACAGTCCAACCAATTAACATATCTAATTAAACTCAGAATGGGTTTCTAAAATGTCTTTAAATTGACATAAGTGAAGGTTGCTGCTGAGAGGAGCAGGCCTGCTCTGCCCCAGCAATATGTTTCTTCCTTCTTTTATGCTAACAGTAGCCTTCATGTAGTGATGTGGGGAGCTGGTTTATGGGACTGATTCTGAAAAGTACAAATGAAGTAAGAGCTGGATCTTCAGCTGGATCAGTTTGTAAATTCCTTAATCTGGCTCACCGTTTGATCACCCAGGTGCTACTGAATAGGAAATGATGGGAACACACAGAAGGTGCTGATGGGGACGAGGGCAGCTTAACTAGCTGTGGAACTGCATAAGTGTTCTCAACTTGTATTTAACCTTAAAGTTTAGCACTTCTCTTTCGGACTTGAAGAAGGGCTTATGTGCAACAATTTTGCCCATTTTTTTCCCCAACGCTATTAGTAGGTCTAATAAAGGGTACTGCTTTCACAGACTGCCGTGAGCCTTGCTTCTCTTATATTCTCAGCCCATCATAACAAAAGCATTCTGATAAGAATTTGGCTTTGCGTAAATAACTAAAGAAGAAAATTTATGTGCATAAAAGTAATTTTACTGTTGATCAGTAGGAATTGTAATGCTGATGAATTCTTCAGTTCATTTTTATAGTTGCAGCAGTGAGTTTATTGGAACAGAGCTCTTTCAGGTCATTCAGTTTTTGCCTGTGAGATAACCATATTTATATTCTGTTTAGCTTTTGCAATAAATAGTATTCTATCAAATGGACATTCTAATGTTGTTTGCAAGTGTTGTGGTTTAACCCTAGACAGCAACTAAGCACCATACCTGAAAAGGATGAATGCTGTTGGAAAAAGTTTTGGAGACAAACAAAAATGTGTGTTGTATCCCTTCTTACTGTCTAATAAGTAAACAAGACATACCTTTTTACAGCTGTTTGCTGCTTTTGTCTATAAAACCTGCTGCCAGCATTGTATCTCTGTGGATTTCCATGGACTTTTTAATGATGTGATCTCATTTTTATATAGGCCATATAACATCTTGGTTCATATACATTAAAATTCATGCTTAATTGATACTGGCTTCTTAACATACCATCTGACTGTATCAGCATCATAACTATCTTCACAAAGTATAAATACGTGAACAAGTTTGTTGTCTAGGCAGCCTGACTTGATAAGGTTGTGCGATGTCTATTTTGAATAGGCATATCATCACCACATATATATATTTTTAGAATTGTTATTATTTAAAAACGAGCACAGTTGGAACAGGTCAAGTTGCCTAGGCAAAGGAGCATCCACATGCAGCAAAGGAAGAAGGCAATTTTAAAATAATTTTAATTTTACATGAGAATGCTTGCACTGTGTCACACTGAAGACCCATCTACTATCTAGTTTCTGGCGGTGACCAAGCAACTGAGAAAGAGCCTAAAACCAGGTGTATGTAAAGCAGCACTTCCCCTGTTTTTTCTTCCCATTTCCTGGAATCTACAACTTAGACAGACTTCCTGACCCTGGGGTCAGGGTAGGGTTGAGTTCCCATATTACTATCTAATCATTTTGGACCAAACTTTTCTCTGTGAATTTATTAAATAACATAGACTTTGAATTAAGCAGAAATCAAATGTGCACTCTTCCATGTTCACTGAAACCAAGGTAAGTTGGAAGACCACATAGATAATCTTAGATTTGTTCCAGGAAATCAATGCAGCAGATAATAGTTTATATTCCGGATATAGAGGGCTTATTTCCTAGTTGTTTGTTATGGAAATTCATGCTTGATCCTGTGAAGTATTTACTGTCTGTCAGCGTCATAGACAGGATGTGGGACTGCATATACCATGTACCTGCTTCAGTATGATAATTCCTAGCAAAAGACAGAAAAAGAAAAAAAAAAAGCTATTGGTAATTTCTATAGGCTTTCTTCTTTTTATTAAATATTTATTATTCTCCTTCAAGTTACTCCACGTAATATCCGAGCAGTTCAACTAACATTTCATCTCCTATTCTACCTCAGAAAATAGGTTTGCCGTGATCCAGTCCATTTTAATGTTGCTTATTCCTTCAGTGTAGCAAATGGTATAAGTAAAGCTGCTTTCCTGGAATTAGACTTACCAGCAAGACCTTTGGTATGTGATTTTTCTGTTGCTCTGTCATTACCTTCATACGACACAGCTGCTTGTCTGGCTAAATATGACAAATATTTACTATTCCTTATATTTTTCTTCAAAATTATACTCTGTAAAAATAGCAGAAACAGTTAGAAGTGGACTAGATAACATCTTAAAGGCCTAACCAAATACATTCAGCTTTTAACAAATAGTATCATAGAACAGCCCAGGTTGGAAGTGACCTCAAAAGATCATCTAGTTCAGGCTTTTGTGGGAAGGGGCACCTAGATGAGACTATCCAGCACCTTGTCCAGTCACATTTTGAAAACCTCCAGCAATGGGGACTCTACGACATCCCTGGGGAGGTTGTTCCAGTGAATGATCATTCTTACTGTAAAAAATTTCTTTCTTACATTCCTTTCTCTTTAAGACTGAGCTGAAATGGTTATTCCAAGGATCTCAGTTTCATTATCCTTCAAACCCTGATTTAGAGCTCCCAAACAGATTAGCATTTTTACTGCATGGCTATAATTTGTTTAGCATAGCTGATTTTCGTTTCTAATAATAAGGTATTTTACATATAATTTGTATCTTATGTCTCTTTAACTAACTGTGCACATATAGCCAGTGATTGTTTTGGCGATGGTTTTGTATTCTAAAGAAAATGTCTGTTGTCTTTGAACTGATTTTGATATTATTTGGATCAGGGTCCCCGCCACAAGGCAGATGTGATACTGCTGTACGCAACAGAATCTGTAATGCGTTTGGATCAGTAGCAGTCACTGACTGAACCATGCTTAGTGTCTGACACTAGATGTCACACTAAGAAAGTTATTGAATCTGCCTCATTAATGAGCTGAAGAGTTTTCTTTTGTTTTTAAAAGGTGCAAGAAGTTTGTTTCCCCCCCCCTCCCCTTGTGGAACCACAGTGGAGTAGAGCCACTGAAATAGTTGCTGGGATGATGAGATGGGAGAAGGAGGCTCACTGTGACCTGGAGACACAACTTGTTGTACTTATTGTCACCATTTTACCCCCTTTCTTTTAAATTGTATTTTTTAGTAAATCAGTAATTACACCATCCAATGTTTTAGTAACAGTGTTGATAAAACTCTGCTCTAGCAGTGAGTTACCATTGCAGCTAAGCCAATCTAATGGCTAGCAGCCACTGAAATGTGCAGTTCTGCACCTCTCTGCCTTGCATGTTTCTTCTTCCCCCCTGTGCCAGCAATCATGCTCCTCTGAGCTCCCGCTAATCCAGTTCAGGAAGCTAAACTGACATAAGAATAACTCTAGAGGAAAGAAAAATCCATTTTCTGCCTCTTTAGTTCCTTGAACCAACTCACTGAGATAAGTGTCAGGGCAAGCAGTAGGGTCAAATATGGAACATGGAAAAAGCAGAACCTCCCGTACCAGCACCAAGAAGACATTAGGTCAGCTTAGCTGTAACAGCAAACCTTTTATTTGAAGGGCTTAAGTGAGGCAAAATATATTCTCAGTCTGTACTTGAAGCTTGTGACTTCCATTTTTAAAAACAGCTTGTATGCTTGAAAGTTTGCCTGTTTGGTTTTTTTCCCAGCTAAGCTATCTGCTGGCTTAATGAAAGTTACTACCTTCTCCTACAAGCCTTGCCTTTCATATGCTGTTTTGTATGGATGAATTATGGCGTTCATAACGTGCTTAAGTTATGGTGCTCAACAAGTTGCATTTCCAAGAAAAGTCAGTTCTCTATCATGCTGTATGCATGTGCTTCCCTCCGTGTAAGTTTGGGGTATTTTACCACTAGTGCCACTGGTAAGACTAACATCTGTCAATACCTCTTACACATTAAAAGTAATAAAAAATAGAACCCAGCTATTTAATTTACATGGTCTCTGAAATTCATACTATAAGGCTTCTTAATGCATCTCTTTCATGCATTGCTTGTAATTAATATTCTGCTATGTTGATTATTTTGTGCTTGCATATATTCCTCATCTAGTTCTTCACCTAGTAGAATGGCACACAGAAATATCAGACACCCATAGTTCTCCCTGGTACACTGAAAACCTTTTCTTGTCACTCAGTATGACAGAATGAAATGTCACTTGTGATGTCACTGTGTTCATGAGCTTGGATGTTATTACACATAGGTATGTGTAATAATCTGCATTGCATAGCTTAAATTGAAGTCTGTGTGGAACAGAAATGCAAATGCTTCAGGTAATGTGAAACTAAAGTATTGAAGTGATGTGAACATCTTTTCCATTCTCTACAGATATTATTCCCCTGTTGTGAAATAAAGAATGACATTAAAAAAAAGCAAAGGCCGGATGTTATGCTTATACCTTACGTAGTCATAAAAAGGACAGTTCATCTCTTCAGAAGACCTTATTTTTCACTGCATAAATTCAGCTGATTAAGGAAAATCAGCTGGTTTGTGCCTGAAATCAAATGGTGGTCACTGAACTGTTTTGTAAATAACACGTTACAGCTGCTGTAGCAGCAACCGCTTTTTTTCACAGTTCCTCCTTTTTAAGAATACTGAATGCAGGTATCAGATGGGAGAATTGTGGACATGTTTTTGGGGATGGCAGTCACATTTTCTTTCTTTATATCTTTTAACATGGGCTTATGATCTAGAAGAGGTTGAGAACCAATAATCAGTTTAGCAGCCTTTATGCCTATTGCTGGTATTAAAACTTTTACCATTGCAATAAGGAGATCTGAAACTAGTCTCATTTACTAGCTTAATTGGAGTTATTCCTGATTTACAGACTGGATAGCGTAGGTATTATCAGAATCTACCCTGTGTTTTTGTTTTAACTACAAGGAAGAGAATTTTTCTAAAGCCTTGAAGGGAATGCAGTGCCAACAGGATAGCCTCAAAGTGAGCACAATGGGGTCCCACTTTTTTAGTGTACAAAAACAGAGCACAGCTGGCTTTTCCACATACCTATACTTCATATAGTGGAGTGATTCCCACCCCAGCCATCTTCAGGTTCCTCAGTTTCTCAGTCAGTGTCAGATGCTAATTTAAGGCCTCGATCTTCATCTTCAGCTTGAACCAGGTGAAGTTTCATTCATCTTACTAGACTGAATTTTGATCTGTTGTTCATCAGAAATGTCCCCGTGGTGCAACACAGGTGACAAAGACTGTGTGGTTGCCAGGGCCAAAATCTCAAACTCACCCTCCCTGTCTGTACCGCTGAAGCAGGGAGTCCAGTTGCTTGGGAGTACTACATTGACAAGGGACAGCGATTCCTACAGAGAATGGTTTATATTTCAGGCGTGCTGGACTGCCCTCCGGAGGTGTGTGTCTGCCTCTTTCAGCTCTGCAGGGAATCCAAAGCTACTAAGCTGGGAAGTGGAAGATAAGAGTGCCTAAAGTGAAGTGGGATGTTTCTGACTAAAGCATTTGTGAGCGTTGTGATCTGTCCTTGGGCAGATCAGGCAAACTCAAATGCAGGCCACATTTTTAGGCACTGCTTGCAAAACCTTCCTTTTCAAATGAAAGATTCCAGCTAGCAAGATGAACAACAATATTCTGCTGAAATTGCTAGCCAATAGAAAGAAAAATCATGTAGGCAAGAAAAACAAAAGCAACAACACAGGGAAAAAAGCATGCTTTCTTCAAAAAGTAAGCAGTTAACAATACCCATTGCATAGCTCTTCTGTCTCTGCTGTTACAGATGAGTAAATGGAGATGTCAGAGGTGTTCCTAAGTTTACAGTATCAGCTCAGTTGCGTTACCACACCCAGTGTAACAAAACCAGTGCACCTTTATCTCTAAAATGTAGGCTCATTTCACATAACCTCTTTTATTTCTGTGGCTTTTGAAATTGCAAATAATTATTTTCATTTCCAAAGCAACATGCACTTCTGCTGTGTTTGTGCATGTATGTGTGTCTAACAGTGCTGACTTGCTTCAGTTGTGGTCTTCTGATCTCATCTTGTAGTCAAACATACATGCCATACAGCTTAGTTCAGGAAAACCACTCCTAGCTGACCTGAAATATCTTCTTACCATTCTAGTGCATGTAACCCCAGCCCTGAAAATGCGGCCTTTTATAAGTCTGTAAATATCAGTACAGGAACTGTGTGCCTTCTTTTGTTGGAAGTATAAGCTTGTCTGCAAAACTATGAGAACCAAATTACAGAATGCAAAAAAAAATTAAAAATCTTTACATACAGAAAAAAGCCTGGAAAATTAATCTGAAATTCCATAATTCTGTCACACACGGTTAAAGGGAAGTTTTTGCTTAATGTTCGTAGTTAATTTTTTATATAATTACAGGACAATAATATTTTATTAACAAGTCAAGTCCTTAAGAAAAATTAAGTCAATGGAAAGAATAGAACTCTTTTGCTCATTTAAAAAGTTGTGAGCAGGAGAAATGGAAAGGAATGTGACATGGAGTATCTATTACAGTAGTTTAAAAGAACAATTAATAGTTATTTAACGAGTTCCAGGAATTTGCAGAGTAAATAAATGACTCCAGAATCTATTCATGCTAATATTTTCATTGAACCAATTAAAATGTGCAGGAGATTGGGATTAGACAAAGTCGTATGCCGCTCTCCAGTATCTGCATTGGAACAGATTTTGCAAAAGGCAAGAAGTTACCCAGCAATGACTTAAATGACTGTGGTGCATAACCTAGTATGTCCTGTACAGCTAGACGTACTGCTACATTTTGTAAGATGTGAGATAAAGTAGACAAAGGACATATTTTCTTTAGACAGGTAAAAGCATTTGCCTGCCTAGTCTCTCTGTTTCAGTGTAAAACATCAGGACCCCATGCAGCTTATACTGTCATATAGAAAATTACTTCTTTCTGCTCATCTGTTCTTTAGGGGACATCTGCTCTTTGTGTTTGCCTCCAGATACTCCAGTTTTCTTGTATGTGATCTTTCAGTAGTGCTGTTCACATATGTTTTCTAGAGTATATTTATTACTGAATTCATAGAGCACCTGATGTGCAATGCATCTGGAAATAATAGAATCATAAATCTAAGCTTTCCTTCTTTCTACTCCATTTCAAATAGTTTTGCTGTATCTTTCTTTAATCAGATATTCAAAAGCATATTTGTATGACTACACACGCACATATATATGTATATGGGTATATATATTTATATTCAGAACACTGCAGAGCACTGGTAAATTACAGGCTATTTTGCTGTAGTTAATGTAACTCAGAAAAGGTTTGACTTTCCTAATAGAAAGCGCACACAATTGTGGGAAAGTATGGACAACATTTAATGAATCATTATGCTTGCCTTAGATGTCTAGGTACCTCCCTGAGCATCTGTATTAATAGCTTTTCTGAAATCATCTATCTGTTTACAGGTCAGTTTAAGGTAACAAAGCAAAGAAGTATGAAATTGTCATTAATACTTCACATAAGTAGTTAGGCAGATTGTTAAAGCACTCTGTATTGTCCTACTGCTAGAAGTGATCAGCTTTATGTGAGATGCAGTAACGGTGTACTGTGCAAGAAAAAGTAAAATAGCGTCACTGAAGCCATTTCATTTTGTGTTGGAAAGCAATATTGCTCGCCTGGTTGGTTGTTTACTTATGCATCTCAGCTGATGTGCAGGAACTTCCAGCTAAGGAAGATGTGCTAGCTGGATCATTTGTAATGAGAGAAGCATATAACGAACATACTTACGGATATATCCAGAAGCAGAATGGGCAGACAATTCGAGGGTTGTCTTTAAGGGCAGTGTTTTTCAACTACAGCTGATGCAGATTAGGAAGCTACTGTCTCCTTTCACTGACTACCAGGCAATCCCACCCTCTCCTATAGCAGGGTATTACCAGTCCATGTGATCTGCTGGTGTAAATAAACTCTGTGTAGAAAAGCAGCAAAGCAATCCCATTCTGTCAAAATTATTCAGATAAAAACACTAATAACATACATTCTTTACATTAAACTAGACCATTTTAATAGAACAGAGAGTTAGGGAGTCACTACGTATGCATCAGGTAAAGGTGGTAAAATCTCTGTAGATCGGCTACCACTGGAACAATAATTCTGTCTGTGTCATCTGACACCAACAGACTTTACAATGTGTATTTAAACAGCAGCTTTGAGGAGAGACACTGTAGAATTTGCCTGCAAATGAGCAATTGAGGAGCTTAAATCCTGAAATAACTTTGAGGACCTGGGTCAGTATTCCTGAAGTACTTACCTAACGTAGTACCTATGCAGCAGACTGAAGAACAGATTCCTTACCTCAGCCCTGCAGTCACCCAGTCCATTAATTGTGGGTTATATTGTTCTAGGCTTCTGAAAACTAGATGAGGCCGAACCCTACGGCATTAGGAGGACCACCAATTTCTCTTTAAACTAACAGTAATAGAATATTTAGCATTTTGAAAAGCAGGGAACTAAACTTACGGGTGCCACTGAAACAAGTTTTACATTTCAGATCCAGTGTCATTTGTATTGTATTTCAGCTTTATAATTTCTAATCAGTTAATATACTGGATATAGTAGAACAAGTGAATTATTAACCTAGAAAAAAATTAAGCAATTGAGGTAAGTTTAATAGCTATTCTGATTGTTATCATTTGTGGAGTAAAGAATACTCTGCATTGTTAGTAATAAGTTTTCAAATCATGTAATTTAAAATACGCTTCTGCTGCAGGTCATGGGATAACAGCAGTAAAGGAAAAAGCAGGAACTACCCTAGGAATTCATAACACAAGTTCAACATCTTCAGAAACAGCAGAGCCGCCTGCACCTGAAACACCAATTATACGTAAGTTCAGGTTTACTGAAATTGGACAAAAGTCTTTGACACTGCCAAATTAGTCCCATTTACAAAATTTTAAGATTTTGATCACAGAATCCATTTTACTGTAATTTGTGACTTGTAGAGCTGAAAGTATGCTGTAGCTTGCTTTTTTTCTTTCGTTAGAAGCAGAAGATTCCCTGGACCAAAGCTCTTCTGAGAATATTCCTTCTTCTCCTTCATCTGGATCTCGTGGCATGTTGTCAGCTATCACTAATGCTGTACAGAACACAGTGAGTCATTTTAGTGGGCCTTTATGCTCTAGTTATTCTTCATCATTTTTAGATGCAACTTCACTGTAGTCACACTTAACAGGTAGAGTTTGTTAAGTTGTAGGTCTTTGTAAAAACAGTTCTGTTGTAAATCTGTTTACAGTATCTTCCATGGCAAAATACCTGTATCAAATTTAAAAGTCAAACACAACTCAGTCAGTTACTACTTTTGCACCAGTTTCAGTGAAAAATATGGTCTTCTCCTAAACTATGTAGAATTCTGCAAATTCTTGGGAAATCTTTTTAATAGTTGTAGTACCATCATCTAATTTTTTTACAGTTAAGTCCTTCCAGAGAAAGTATGATAAGATTTGTTATCATTTTTGAAGGCAGACAAAATAAGAAAATACTCCATTTGCTTATTTTAAGGCTTTTGCTAAACTCTGAATTGCTAGTCCCTGGCCCTTACCTTCACCTCTCTGTCTAGCCTGTCATTTCATATTAGCCTTCCCAGAAGCCTCCCCTGATTGCAGACTCAGTGAGGCAAATTCTTTTGTCCACAGTTCTCTCCTATTACACTCTCCATATATTTTCTGTGTGTTGCACTTCATCCTTTTCTGGTTTTCTTTGTTTCAGCTTTTGCAAAATCCTGTACCATACTGTTTCCAAATCAATTTTCATGTCATCTTCTTCCCCAATATTTTTTACACACTATTACCATATCAAATGTTTTTCTCTGAACTTTTTAGTATGATGTTTCCCTTGAAATTATGAAAGACTTTAAGCATTGGCTAAAAAAGCATGAAGACTAACTCCCCACTGAGCATGTTTTATGAAGTGGCAATTCTTTTTTAGTGCATATCCAGTTCACTCTGAGTGCCTCATCACTCTAATATCAAAGATTTTGGGAGCAGACGGTGGTTCCTATAGACTATTCCTAAGACTGTTGCTACAGAATCTGGAGCATCGTAGGGCTTGTGAGAGCTGGACACCAATAAGATTACCTGATCGTTGTATAAGATTTTCAAATAAGAGAAATGTGCTCTTATGCAAACCTAGAGAGGCTACTATATCACAGTGATGAATGTTACCAAACAAAAAGAGTAACTTAAGGTCTCAGTAAGTTGCCTGTAATGCCATTTGAGACTTTGGTAGGGTTTTCCATTATATATCAGGTTACATCAGCATGTGAGTATCTGACAGATGCATAATCCAGATTGAAATGGAAATCTTTATCCAGTGAAAATTCTTCTTCAGTGTACGTGAAAAATTGTGAGTGAGGGCTAATGCTAACACAAAGAAGACTCAGGAAAAACAACAGTATTTTGATAATCAGTTCCAGAGTCATCACAAGTGTCAAAATTTTAGAAATCAGTTAGGTAAGGCAGGGTCATCCTGTTCATGATGGACTTTGGCTCCGTATTATTCATATATAAAATATGTTCCCACAGACTAGAGGCCACTTCGGATAAAATTAAAGTGGTATTATTAATAATTTTTTTACTGGCAACAGGTGTTACATTACCTCCGGTGTGAGCCTTTTAATTAACTAGAAATATTTGTACAGTTCATTTTTTTCTTTTTGAAAATATATTCAGAACAAAGTAACATAATTTTATATCAATCCTATTGTTAGTTAAAGCATAGAAAATCTAGGGACCTGAATGTTCAAAGACAGTGTTGGCAAAAGCAATACTCTTTACAGTTCATATTAGCATAAGGTGGAAAGAAAATAACCACATTGCATTATTTTATACAGGGGAAAAGTGTATTATCTGGAGGCTTAGATGCTTTGGAATTTATTGGGAAGACAACCATGAATGTCCTTGCAGAAAGCGATCCTGGATTTAAGAGAACCAAAACACTGATGGCAAGAACAGTTTCTCTATCTCAGGTTGGATTTGTTTAAATACAGCTCTGTCAATGCAGTTTCAGATTCTTTTTCCAGAATTTCAGATGCCTCAGGGAGAGGCTTTATTTATTGCGGTAGATATTGGCTAGGCTTTTGGAAATAAGTGTTATGCTTTATATTTGCTTCACTTTCTTTTTCTTTATAGAACCAGAAAAGATAATGTAAAATCCTCTTTTCTGCATAATCACATGTACAATAGCTGATTTTAGTAAGATAGTATATGTGGTGATATGTCATTACACTCTGGAGACAGAACCAAATTGTTGGTGTTTTTGTAACAGCTGTAGATAGATATCTTCCAGCATAAACATCACTATACTGCTTTCCTTGGAAATGAGTAATACTGGAATATGACATGTTTCATTAGGAATTAAAGCTGTGAAAAGTTCTATCTTAATGTCCATCTAAACTAATGGTACCCTTGCACAGTCGTGACTCATATGTTTAAAAGTTCAGAAACATGATAAATATAGAACAGAAGTATAAGTGCTGTCAGTAAAAAATTATTTTAGCTGTCCAGACACTGAGAGAAGGGAGGCTGTGGAAATCAGTAGACATTGAAAAAAACTGTAATTTTACTACATGTTTTTAATTCCTTGTAGAGAGGAGTAAGGTATTTTTCGTTTAATGAGATGCTTAATCTTTAGTGTTGGTCATTGTAAGTGTAAACAGACTGATACTGTTGTAATAGGCCAAAAGCAAGTAACTTTTGTTAAGGCCCATAGGGTTAAAATGAGCTTTTGAGAACACCTTACTAAACAATATGCATGAATTCACACATAAAATCTGAGGCAGAAAGTGACATAAATCAGTTCCCATGGGTCACATAACACAGTGCTTCCTTTTTGGTGATTTGTACATAAAACTTGGTGAGTGATCTTTTGAAGGTGGAGGCTGAAAAATCTGCCATTATGAGTCTTTTGTAACAAATGAATAACTGAAGACAGTATCATAGAAATTTTGAATGATGGAATAGTGTAAGTGGCAAGAGTTGACCTGTATTCAGAGGCTTATATGTGACTTAAGATGCATTTCAGATGTACTTACTAGCTTTACTGTAGCAAATTCATACAAGAGGCCATTTCTGTCTGGGGATAGAAGGAAGGAATAGAAGATCCTATTCTATACACTATTCTATCCTTCTTATACTCTAATGGAAGTGTATAAGATCACTCCAAAATATCCCCAAGTATATGGAGTATAGTTCTGCCCCACCTTTGGTAGAAGTCATACCTTATTAGGCCAATCTCTTTTGTCAGTCCTGCTGTCACGTAAAACTGACTTTAGTATCTGCTAAAAATATTTTATAGGAAATATTTATGTAGGTGCATTGTTTATGCAAGTAGGTAGGTAGGTCCTGAAAATCATATTCTTCCCATGTTGTGGTCTGTGGAAGGGAATGCATGACTCTTTAAGGCTGTGTATGAAATAATCCTTTTTATTTTTCTTTCATTGTAATTGGTGGCTAAATTTATTATATGGTATCCATAGCTGACATTGCTTTTGAGAACATAAGCAAGATTATTTGTTTGTTCATTGTTTTTTTAAAAAAAGATGGTTAGCAATTACCATTGGGAAAACCACACTTAGAATACTACTTAAATATTTTATTAGAGAAGTTTATCAAAAAAATAAGTTAGATATTTCAGCTCTAAAATTTCAGCTCTGCAGGTGTGATATAGTCCCAAATTTTATTACTACTTCCTAGACAAGCAGAAGCAGGAAGTAATAAAATCTGTCATACCTACAGCACTACCTATAAAACAACAGGAATGATGTATATTTTTGCAGCTGTTGCGAGAAGCTAAAGAAAAAGAGAAACAGAGGCGGGCCCAGCAAGTTACAGTTGAAAGAACAGCACATTATGGACTACTTTTTGATGAGTTCCAGGGTTTGTCTCATCTTGAAGCTCTGGAAATCCTGTCAAATGAAAGTGAAGCCCAGGTACAGTATGCAGACAGTATAAATCAAAATGGTTGGTAAAAAATTTTCGCTCTGCAGATGCATGTGAAATTAACAGTAAGTTTTTCATCAACTTCAGAGAAAGCTGGATTGGTCCCACAGGCCAGTCCTTGGCTTCAGGAAATCAATCTCAATACATGTAAAATTTAACTCCAAGATTAACTCAAAACAAACAACTTCACAACTGGAAGGTATTTTTGCTAGGACCATATATAGTGTGTATTTTTCAGCTTGTGACACTATGCAGATGTCTTTTCAGAATTTGCAAGGGGGTTGATGTCTTTTGGTTTTGTGTCAGGCACTGATACTTACATTCAGGAACTCCAGACCTACTACACCTAGAGGCTAGTGAATGAAAATGAATTCCAGATTACTTATTCAATTCCTAAGTCTTCTTTATTGAGTTAGTTTTTAAACTTACATAAAACTACCCAAAGGTATCATTACTGGAAGTAGACAAATGCTATATGTCTCTCTGAAGAACGTGCTAAAGTTACTAAGGCCTATATGATGAATATATTTTTGAATTTCAGCTGTCAGTAGATCTCTGACAGTAGATTAATAGAACTTTTAATAGATTAATAGATTCACAGCAGTAGTATTTTGTAAAGAAAAAATTTGCTGAATAAATTTCTTAAAATACCTATTTTCTTCTTTTTTGTTTTAGTAATTAGCACTCCTTGTGTGGGTTATTTTTAATAAAAAATTAAAATAAAATTTTAATTTAATTTTTTAATAAAATTATTTTAAAATTTATTAATTTAATAAAAATTAATTTTTAATAAAAATTAAACTCTGGGTTATTTTTAATTTAAAATAACCAACTTATTTTTGTTAATGTTTTATTTGCTGTCACAAATAAAAGAAGCTTATTTTAATAACAGCTAGGTACATACAGTTCATGTTGGTTTTGTTTTTTGCAATTATATCTAAATGCAAAATTATAAAGTCAAAACCTACATGTAAGGTTCAAGGGCCTGCTTTTGCAAAAAAAAATAAAAAAAAGAAACCCACAAAACAGGAAAGAGATAAAAAGAAAACAAGTTCAGGTTAATTGCATGTGTCAAGACTATTTTTCTTTTCACAGAATCACAGAATCACAGAATCGTTTAGGTTGGAAAAGACCTTTAAGATCATCGAGTCCAACCGTAAACCTAACACTACCGAGACCACCACTATACCATGTCCCTAAGCACCTCATCCAAACGTCTTTTAAATACCTCCAGGGATGGTGACTCAACCACTTTCCTGGGCAGCCTGTTCCAATGCTTGACAACCCTTTCAGTGAAGTAAAATTTTCTAATATCCAGTCTAAACCTCCTCTGGTGCAACTTGAGGCCATTTCCTCTTGTCCTATCACTTGTTACCTGGGAGAAGAGGCCAACCCACACCTCTCTACAACCTCCTTTCAGGTAGTTGTAGAGAGCAATAAGGTCTCCCCTCAGCCTCCTTTTCTCCAGGCTGTTAAATACCAGGCTGTTTTACTGTTAAATACCACCGGGTAACAAAGCCTTGTGCAGGTTGTTACCATGAGGTTTCTGATGTGCTTCATGTTATGTTCTAGATAACCCCTGGTTCATAGTCCTACTCTCTCCAACAGGATTGAATGCAACTGTCTGGGTCAACAAGTCCAATTCCATGATACATATTCCAAAAGACTCACAGAACATATTCCAGTTACCATACACACACACACACATGCACAAAATATTCACGTACAGTACTGTAAGCTTGAGACCTGTACTAGCAACCCAAAAGCCACACTCTGATGGGCCACAGGAGCAGCGCAAGAGAGACTGAAGGCATTGCTAGTGTCCTATGTCCTTCTAATAGCAGGGATTTAAAAATATTTTAAAGCTTTTATTTTAAAAGTTTCCATTCAAAAAAGGTCCCAGTTAATCCTATGAAATGGACAATGCTATATAGAGAGGGCCAAAAAGCCCTAGGTAGTCCTTCACAGCCTGAGTTGGGTCTCCCAACTTTATCTTGCATTTAACCCTGAGCATATGAGCTGGACACATCAAGGAGGAACATAAGAAAATAATGTCTTTCTCCAGTCTCTCATGGAGCCAGTCTGTGCATCTGTCTAGCAAGCTTAAAAAAAACCAAAAAACCTTGAAACAAACCTAAAAGTAAAATTTTGTATCAAAGGGAGAGAAGGCATTTCTCTTGGCTTCCATAGGCAGAGAGTGCAATCGTGGGATTAACACTGCGTAACTGTAGTGCAAACAAGCAGTGCTTCAAAGAATCTCTTTCCATCCCTCATAGGCATGCCACCCTGTTAGATACCTGAGACATGCAAAGTCCTGTCAATACATTCTTCAGAACAGGTAGACTGGTAGACTGTCAGTAATTTTGCTTGCATTTTGAAGGAGGGGAAACAGGCTTCTTTTTCCAACTCTTCCCGTGAGTGCTCAGACTAAGCATGAATTCTGCCTGGGCTCTTTTTGCCTGGTGTCTTAATCCAGGCAATCCCAAAATGCTTATTACAGTATGCAGTTAAACCATAGCTTTATAATTCAAAACAATGTTCTGGGAGAAGGTAGAGATCTGATGATCTTACAAGGCTGGTGTAATTTTTGTGATACTCAACAAATTTTGTTGATGAGAACTAAAAATGTATGTACATTGGAAGGTTAGAGACAAGATTTGAGCATAACAGAAGTTTCCATTTCTTAGCCTGTTTTGGTATCAGGCTCTAAATTAGCAATTTAAGAAACGCTCTGTTTTGGTTAGGAATGCTCACTGTCCTTTCTTTTACAGATTCAGTCATATTTAGCAACACTTGATGGAGAGCAGTTGGAGACTGTGAAAAATGATTTAATTGCTATAAAAGAGATTTTTGTTCCGAAGGAATCAGATGATGAATTGGTGCAGGCACAGAAAGGTAATTAGAAATACAGAGACTTAACCATATGAATAATTGTTACTTCTAAATATAGTAATTTAAAAAATTACAATCTAAACTATAATTTCTGATAGCCTAATACTCTTCATAAGGTAGTCACTAAAATTAATACTCTAAAAGTTCTGGAAGCTGATTAATGCTTAATTTTGAATTTATGTTGTAATTGAAGTGTGAGATATAGAAAATATAACATAAAGAAGTATTATATTACTTTGCTGTATCATCAGTGAAAGCAAAACAAAAATAAGAAGGGAAATCAATAACCTTTTGGGTAACTGAGGTTTTCTTACAGAATCTGTTTATGAAATTGTGTAATCTGAAAGTTTTGGAGTGTTTAGCAATGCTTTTCTGTTTAGCAACTTCATCCTCACTTTGCACCCTCCCTTGCTAGATAGGGAAAAGTTTAGAGCGCTATAAAGAGACTTGAGAATCCTGAACTTTTTGAAGGAAAGTCACTTTGAAACGTAGCAGCAAAGCAGTTTTCTAGGTATTGCTTGACAAGATGTGGCATGTGGAGTGTTAAGAAGTTAAAGTAGCAGAAGCATGCCGTAACTATGACATAATGCACAGCATTGAAGAGAATGGGACCAGCATGACAGTCCATTGATCAGCTCACAAAAGTTAAACTAAAATGGGTGGGTGCTTTGGTTAGGGGCAAAGTAGGTGTCTTAAACAGGTCAGGAATTTTGGCATTCCCCAGAACAGGCTGAGAACAGAAGGATAAGAAGTTAGCTTAAAGCAACCATAGTTCATGTCTCCAGGCCTGTGAGATCCATACTAAACCTCTTCTAGCTGATAGAAACAATCCCCTTGACCTGACTGAAGACTGGCTTATGCCACTGAACACCATGTTATTGTGTTTCAGAAACATAAAAAGATACTTCTTCCCCATTTTCTTGATCTTCTCAGGGGTGCTTTGCCCATAAAACCTACATTTTGCAAGATGGTGAGGTATGATTTCTCTAGCCTTCAGAAAAGTTAGAAAAACTGTGTTAACGTCCACATGTTCTAACTGGAAAGCCTTTTCCGCTCAGACTGCTCTTTCTAGCATTGCTTACTCAGTATGCCTGATGTCTCTCACAGGGAGCTTACTGTTTCTTCTTGGGGGGGACAGTGAGTGTTCAGTGTAAAGTCTTAGTATGGTTTGTGTTTTGTGCTGTTTTTTTCCCTTGTTACTCTTTAAAACCCCACATTCCTCTGCGGGATTGTGAGAAATTAAAGTCAAGAAAAAGTGTATTACCTGCTTAAGAGTGAGGATTCATGAGATGTCTGTTGTTCCTTAATTTCTGTGGGAAATAGTTCCTTGCTTTGAAACCCACCCCCAGGAAAAGCTGTGTTTCTTGCACAAAGTAATGTTTTCTCTGGTAGTCAGAAGTTCCGTTTTTTCAGTGAAGCACAGCTGCTGATCACGCTCCTTGAAACATTAACTGGCCTTTGAAATAGGCTGGGACCAAAGCAATGAGCACCTTAAAAAAAAATAAGGCCAAATCAGAGTGTGCTGCAGGTTTTCCCCTGCAAAAGCAAACCAGTCAGCAGTGAAACATACCGTCCTCTCTGTGACAGCAGAAATAATAACCACACACATGTTCTCTCCACCTTACAGTTGAATGAGTGTAACTTCAGGCTGCAGTTCAAAATGACTCACATCCTTTAGTGTGATCAGGCTCAAGAGTTATTAGTATTTGAACTACAGATAAATTTCATTTATTAGTATTAAGTTGGATAAATTTTAGTTCCACTGGAGGACACCAAAATAATAGAAAGGTTAATCACTTCTCAAAGTAGCTTTCTGTTAGGACTGAGCCTACAATTCTGTGGCCAGGCTCCTAAGATGGGACATGTGGCCTTTACTTTCTTCAGCCTCTCACCCATAATCCATAGTCCATGCAACACTGCATTGATGGTGCTCTTAACACTGTATAGTGCTTTGACACATCCTTTCTAGATAGTGTCCTAGTCTGGATACTTTTCCCAGTCACAGAAATGTGTTATCTTCATTAAAATCTTGTCAGAGTGAATGAAGGCTTCTTATGATCCTCCTGAGGCAGGGAAAACAGACCTTTTCCTGAATTTCTTAATGCACAGGATCTTAAGTGTTTTTATTAAGTGCATTTATGCAGCAAATGCATAAAACCTTGTAAAACTTAAAGAATTCCATTAATAGGCCTTTACATGACAATTGTCTGCCATTTTTAATCTGTCTGCCAGATAAAAACAATATCCAGCACCTTTCCATGTGATATTGTTTGTGATTTGCATGTCCGTTTCCCCTCATGGAGCACAGTTCTGTTGAACAGTTTAATGTTTCATTGATACTTTAGCTTGTCAATCTTTACATAATGTAAGTTAGATTCCAGTGACTCGCTATTGGCTACGCTTAGTATTATGGTCATATTTTACAAATAAGTTTAGCTTTCTGGGGGGCATTAATATGTATCCTTCTGGGAGCACACTTCATCTTTTAGGGTCTAGGTTTGAGTTGTTTGGGTTTTTTTTTTTTAAACTGGAATTGTTTACCTGAAATGACTTATTGGGACCTTAAGTATATTTCTGTGGCATAATTAATATTAAGAAAATGGTCTGCGTTTAATGTTACAAAAAATTTTAAACATCATTTGGCATCCAGTGTAGATAAAAGACAGTAAAGTTTAACAATAGGTTGGCTGATCAGGATTAAATGCAGCTCATGTCTTGCTGTGAAGAGAAGGCTTCATTCTAGTTTGTGTACTTAGCTCAAGCTAGTTAATACAATTAAGGTCCTGTTAAGCGCATTAATAGGTTTTACACTTATAAAATCAAGTCAGTAAGCCATATGCTCTTTTAATATCATATTTTTAATACAGAATTACATATTTTTACTTAAGCTAACTAATCTAGCAAGAGGTAGCAGGCTATGTTAAATTCTGTGGAGGAATTTTGAGTTTTAATCCTGCTTTCTAAACAGTTTAAAACTACAACTGACTTGCCTTCAGTAGGATTTTGATTTGTGCTTCCTAGCTCAATAAAACTTGTGGTTTTTTACTTTATGTAAGGAAGCCACCCCCCTAAAAAAGACAGAGATTAACTAAAGGTGTTTGAAAATGTTAAATCTTTTGTAGCCACTGAGCAGTATTTGAAAACAAATTAATTACCACTTATTGCTAATTTGTTAGCACTTTCTCATCATCAAAGTCATGTTATTTACATGGTGTCATTTGTCAGTGCTATATGTATTCAGCAAAAAAAAGAAAGACTAGCTGGGAGGAAAACCGGTACTTTGCATTCAACTGTTTGAAAAGGGTGGCTGTTTGTTTTATGTAAACTCTCAGGATTCCTTCTTATCCTAGACTCTCAGGATCTCATTCAGAGATGTTAGTGCTGCTTTTAGTTTCTACCGTAAACACTTTCAGTCCTACACAAGGAGAAATTACTGCAGTGATCTTTGGAGGACTGTTGTGGGAAAGGATTGGGGCTAGGCTTTGTTCTTGGGAACTCTGAAACTGGAATCATAAGGTTTTTGTGTCTTTGCTTAACAGTCAGATAGGTGCAAAATCAATATGAAAAGAAAGAAAAGGAAAAGATATTTTCTGACACAAGTAGGAGAAAGCCCAGTGCATACCCTTCTCTCTAATGTTTCCTCTCACTTTAATTATGCAACCCTTTCATGTATTTTTCACTGAAGCTTCTTTTCCTTTCAGTTGTTTAGGAAATAATGAGAGGAGAATATCTGAAAAAGTAGCTTCACCTACATTTTGGATGCCATTAACACCAAAAATTTTATATGTGAGGTTAAGGGAGACGGTAACCAAAGTGAATATGAATTGAATATGCCAGTTATCAACAATTTTGGTAATTTTGCATTGATCCAGTGAACTGCTTATCAGCTTTCAGCATGCTGAGGTTTATGAAACAATTTGGCATTGTTTTAAGAACAAGTGAATTCAGTGTATCCAAGAGGTGCTTTATTGCAAAACCTGAAAATCCTATTGCCAAAATTTATTGATAAGGGCAGCAATGAAATGAACTCTGTGCATCTCTTTGGCCTGCCAGAATACAATCTTCTTGGCCTGTTCACCTGCTGTTAAGAGGAAAGCTCAGTCTCTTGGTCATTGCAGGTGAAGAGTTCTTCATGCTAAATACTAATTTATTTTATAGCACCAAAGATGGGCACTCTCTTTACAAGCAAGTGTGAGATGTCCTTTGCTCTAGGAGACTATAATTTGAGTGTCAGATTACACCACCTTTCCACATATTTCAAGGTACCGTGGACTGTAAACAGTTCTACCAAAATCCCCAAACTCATTGGAGAGTAATGGCCCTCCGCTTTTAAGCCCAGCACTAAAGATTTGCATAAAAATGGAATAACTGGCCCTACCTAATAAATGAACAAAAAAAGTGGGAATACAGCAAGACATTAAATTCATTTTTGAAGTAGCTGGACTTTTATTAGGCTCAGTATGGGGACTTTGACCTTTTAGCGTCATCAGGCTAAAAAAACCTGAATTTTGTATATTCCACCAGGAAATGTTAATGAAGATTCCAAACTCAGTAAGCACAGATGAACAGAACCAACCAAAATACCAACTTTTAGGAACTTAGAGCATGTTAGAATTTGGCAACTGCAAGTAGTCAAAGGAATATATATAATAAAGATGAAGTTCCAATACTAGTGATATTTATCTTTGCTCATAAATCTTGTGAAATAAAAGTGCAGATTCTTTAAGGCCCATTACTCCAAAGCAGAACAGAAAACATTCTTCATTTAAGCAAAGCTCAATCTTAAAATAGAAAGAAAACACACCTCTTAGCTGTGGTTTGCAGACAGAGCAACAGAGAACATGTTTTCCAGTATGTTTCCTATGAAACTTACTTGTATCTGGCCCTGCTGCAGTTTTTACTCCTTGGTTTGAAAGAATATGTTAGTATCTCTTCTTTGGTTATTTTGTGGGTCATGTATTTTTGTCAGATAACTAGGGATCATGCAGCTTCTTCTCTTCCTACCTGTCTTTATGAAACTTAGTGGAATTTAGAATGGGTGGAAAGAGTAGTCAAAATGTCGAGCTAGCATATATGGTTGTACAGGTATCTCTGTTGCTTGTTCTGTTCTTTATTTGAGCATATACACGCACACACCCACACACACCTTTCTTGTATCACTGTCACTGTTTTTCAAGTGCTAGAGTGCTTGGGGAAGCTATTTGACTGGATGTATTTGATCGTGTAAAATATTACAGTGATAACACCCTAAGAAAAATTGTCTTGTTTTTTCTTGCAGCAGATATGGGCGAAGAGTTTGTCAGCATGCTCACTGAACTGCTGTTTGAATTGCATGTTGCTGCTACTCCTGACAAACTTAATAAGGTTAGCACCTGTTAGTGAGCTGCCCTCTGTTTCTTGGACAAAGACAAAGAGGGAGGGCTTTGTTCTGACATCTGACACAGAGCAGTACCTACCTCAGTTCAGACAGTTCAGAAAGCAAAGTACGGGAGGGTGGGACTAACATGATGAATATAGAAAAGCTTTCATAAAAGTGAGATTAGTAAGGCAATACAGTTGCAATGACTAGCTAGCACAATGGGTCATGTTAGAAAGCCTTGAACCAGGGATGTCTTAGCAGAACAGAGTTCATGAGCACAGCAGATTTGGTCTTACATACTGGGAACAAAGGTCCGGTTCAGAATTATTTTTCTTGCTCATCATGTTCATTCTTCTGAGGGACTTCTCCAGACCTTCTTAGCTAGAATCAAAGTCTTGGATTTATCTCATCTAGCTTCAGTCATCTAAAAATTAGATGGCTAGAAGCTAGTCACATCACTAGTCACATTTTTACTATCAGGCCCCTTTAAAGGTGATTCACCTGCTGATCTTAGGCTCAGGTGAATGTCTATCTCTCTAGCTACATAGATAGACTATGGATAACTAGCTTAGGCTTAGGTCTTAACGTATTTTAATTTGACTTCATGTTAAAAAAGAGACATCATAAATTTTCTACTAATTATAACAGTAGTCTGAAGTTGTATAAAACTTAAAGGCTTTTCCACTTTGGTCTACTTTCACGCCTGGGAAGGCAGCTGAAGATACAGTGATTTTCTATTCGTTTTTCCTTTTAGAATTTAGTACATCTCTCTTACCTCTCCAATATTTTTTTTCTTTTTTTATCCCACCTTATTTTTTTATTTAGGAAAATTATTTCTATGTAAATTCCTTTGAAAGATACCTCGTAAAGCTGAAATATTAGTAACTTTGGTATTAATGCCAACTTTATGCGTTGATTAGGAATGTCGTACCTGTAGAGGAATTATCCCTGGCTGATCCATCTTTATGCAGTCAGAAATGCTTCTCCCTACAGTTTCTTAAATATACACTTAACTAAATGCCACGCAGAGGCTTGATATGTTTAAACTTCAGAATGTAAAAAGGAAGTAATTAATGTTAATTAATGTTCAGGAACATAATTTGATATTCCCTATTTGAACTGAACTTTGGGGTTGGGTTCTTTGTTTGGCAGGCTAGGAAAAAAGCTCATGAATGGCTGGAAGAAGCCAGCTTTTCCACCCCAGTAGACATAGAAGAGAAGCTAAAAGAAAAGCCTGGAGAACCTGGTGAAGAAAAGACTGAAAAAGGAGATAAAATTGATGGTGATAAAACAGAAGTAAATAAAAACAAAACTGTGGAGGTAAAATAGCTTTTGGAGGATAAGTTTCATGAAGCAAATTGTCATATTTTGTTTTGATAAGATTACTTCTTCATCTTTGTGTGTTGGTTTTATATGTTGTCCTTATTTTTTAAACCCATGGAAGTATTAAGAAATACTAATATGTAACTATTCACTGTAGACCCAATAGGAAACTAACTTATGTAAATATTTTTACTGTTAGTCTGTTCCCATAAGTAAACATCAAAGTAGCAGGTCCTCTGCCTATCGCATTGTTTTTATTTTTTTGTATCTATGTTTTCGTGTGTATGCATGTGTATACACAACATACACTGAGCTGAGGGATTCTGTGGTGTAATGTTGATAGCACATTGAAAGTCGGATTTCAACATTCCTTGGCATCTCTTTCTCTCAGTGACAATACATGGAAAAAATTCTCAAATTTTATTTAAACTCTTAAACAGTTTAAATCACAAACAGACAAAACAGAAATATAATTTAGGCAAACCACAAGTATTCATTCTCTTTATGAAAGATAGCACTTAAGCCTAAAAATATTGTGTCCGTTTAGACAACACCTCTTGTTGATGAGATTAATTGTGACTGATATTTTACGCCAAGTTATAGCCATATTAAATGTGGTTGATATCTTTGTCAAGATTTTGTGAATGAATTCTAATAAAGAAATTATCTGTCATGTTTCCTTACAAAAAAGGTCCAAAGAAGGAGACAGTTACACTGTATATATTACAGATTTTTATGCGATTGCAGATTTCCAGCTGGCATCAGCTTGTGAAAACTGTAACGCCATAGTGCTAGGTAGAATTTTTTATTGTTGCTGATAAAAGCCACTTTTTTATTGGGAGTATTATCCATTTGTACTCTGGAGATTCATCTGAGGGATGACTCAATACTTTTGGCTCCATATGAAAGTAATTATGACTTACTCTAGAGTTAAGGGATCTTTGTGTTTGTTCGGACTAGGTTTAAAAGTGCTATGTTAGAAAATCCAAGAGCCTGGCCTAGTTCCCATTCAAATAAATGGTAGACTTGTTCTTACTAATTTTTCAGGATAAGTATAAGGTCTGTATTTTATAATCTGTGGATATTTCATTTTCTGGTATTGTTTGTGAGGATGACATTATGGCTGATATTACTTCACTATGTATATGGTGGTATTTCCAATTGGGGTAAGGAGGGCTCCTATGTTTCAAATTCTTTTATACATATATATCTATATGTATATTTATCAGTGTTGTTATTATTGATTATATTATTCCCTGTTTTTAATTTAAGGAAATCTACATGCTATCCATTGAAAGCCTGGCTGAGGTAACTGCTCGTTGTATTGAACAGCTTCATAAAGTAGCAGAATTAATCCTACATGGGCAGGAAGTAGAAAAAACAGCTCAAGATCAAGCAAAAGTACTGACGAAGTAAGTATTATGTACTTCATATATGAACATTTGACATTTGCTTAAAACTCATGAAGTTCCATTCAGCTTTTGGCACTTGAAAGCACCATAAGTTCATGGAATAACAAACAGCATTGGCTTTATGGGTCCTGGTGCTAGATTTTCTCATGTAATCAAGTTACATAGGCTGCCTGTCATTTTTTGACATGGCTAACATATGTATGTTTACAAAAACATGACCTATTCATAGGCTGAAAGTTGTTTCTGCTCCAGCAAGTAAATGTACATGCTAATTTGGGTTGCATTTCCTGTTCCCTCTGCAAAAGATACTGTGCTAGCATATATAGAATTTGCGTCTAGAGTGCATAATGCAGTCTTGTTATCTGCCAATGGAGTTTCATTGTCTAGTGTTTATCTGTAGTTCTAAACAGTAAGACCACATTTGTCAGCAACTTTGTAGTAAACTACAACAAAACATACATAAATTCAAGAAGTCAGTTTATCTAGTGGGACTCAAAATTCAAGTCTCAAGCTCTCTGTAGTAATCGAGTCTGCTGATTTCAGTGGGTTTTGATGTTAAGATGTTGTAAGCACTTGAGTCCTAAGCAAGTAAAGTATTTAAGCAAGTGTTTATCCTTAGGAATGGTAGTAACAATAGCAAAGTCCATAGGAACACTTAATGCTAAAACAAAGTACTCAAACAAGTATTTTTCAGAATTAGAGCTAAGGTATGGTGCACCTTGCAGGATGAGGTTCTATATGATGCACTTGTAAATGTTTAGCAAAACAGTGAAAGATCTAGGTGTAGAACTAGATCTCCTTGTTCTCTCGTATTTTAACCACAAGGGTACTTCCTCTTTTAGTACAGAGTAGATGTTTTGTTGCTTAGATAGGAAACTTCTCACTGTTCTCATTAAAGTTTGATTTATTTCCAACAGTATTTCTAGGAGTTGTGTTGCTGCAATCATCAGAAAAACAATAGTTAAACTAGAAGTTTAGAATTTAAAAAATTGAAACATTGCCCTGTGAAAAAAGATTAGTGTTTGAGCCAACATGACATCATTTTGCTGCTGTAGTCAGCAATGGATTTTTCAGTGGAGGAATATAAAAACTATATCATGAACAAAGTCTGCCCCAAAATATTTTAAAAATTACTAGAAGCAAAATTGCCTTAAGAACATTCTTGGCTTCTAAGATTAAGTTTGTTCCTGGGACAGTCATAAGGTTTTTATCCATTGACAGGACAAGGATGTATTTTTATATTTGTCTCTCTTTTTCTTAAACCAGTTTAACAAGTGCCATGTGCAATGAAGTTTCATCTTTATCAAAGAAGTTTTCCGATTCTTTAACAGCAGCTGGGGTAAGATAACAGCATTTTCTGTAACATTTGGACTTTTTTTAACATAGTTCATTTCTTGAAAGAGAAATTGCTACATGAGTCCGGTGGCTTTACATGAGGTACCAGCAAAGAAGGCACTTCTTTCCTCTGATCAAGAACACAGAGCATTTTTACAGCGGATTCCCTGTTGCAGAGAAAGTTTATAAGCCTTGATAGACTGCAGTGTCTCCCCTGCCTTCTAAAATCTCTCTTTCTAGACACCATTTCCCATTTTTCCTGACCACCGCTCAGCACTTCTTACCTTCTCATACTGAAAGAGCCCCACATTTGAAGTCCCACGACTTGATATTTTCTTCTACTCAGCCTATCCCTTTTGAATGCATTTATGTAAAAGTCATTAACAGATAACACTTCCAGTACCTTAAGATGTTCTCATGAGTTGTCTTCTTAGCCTTTGCTAAATCCCCTGGCCCAAGGCCACTGTGTTTTCAAAAGGTTTAAGAGATTAGAAAATCAGTTTGGTCATCCATCTTAAAAAAAATCACTATGTCTTGTATCTCAAGATATTCCATTTAGGAACATCCCTTTATCTGTGAACATCTTTGCTAGAAATAGTATCCTGCCTTTCAAGATGTTTCAAAGATGACTGACATCTGAGTATTCTAGCAGGATCCAGAGGCAAAAATTGTGCTGTTGCTGAAATTGTTCTGTAAATGTCAGAGAAGAACAAAATCTGGCTCTCCTGATTACTCCATGAAAACTTGAATGTACATCAAAGGGAATTTTCCCAGTTCTCCCATGAGCTCTTCCAGCACATCTCTGAGCAACTTTTTTCAGAGTTATTTGTAGAGAACATGATTTATTGGGTTGCTTTTATTCTGAATAATTTACATTCCTTCCCATTACTCTGGGAGAAACTGCTTATTTTGCATTTTGGGATTGTATTTTAGTATATCTTTGGTGACACTTGCAATAAATACATGCACAGACATATAAAAATAAATTGCACATGAAATATTAAGCTGGCCCAGCTCAGAAAATTGGAACCGAAAGCTTTCATAAGCATTGCAGTAGGTTTTGTTCTTATCAACTCTGTACTCAGTTTTTAGGACCTGATTGTTTTTGTGGACATTTGTGTGGACACATAAGAAATTGAGCACAAAGACACTTCCTGCTGCCAAAATACTCTATAGAAGAGCATTTTAGTAGGGCAGTCTGGTGATCTTTATGTGTTGTCCCATCCCTGTAAGCTTTTGGAGGAAGATGTGGGCCTTCTGCTCACCATGATCAGTAGGAAAGTAAGGAGTACTGTCACACAGGATTGTAGAAAATCTACATCTTCCTGCATGTCCCAGTGGTTCAACTTCCTCCTTAACCTGCCAACAGCACCTGGGCTCACAAACACATTCCAGTATCCTGCAAAGTGCATTAACTCGTGGGAAACTGAGAAATGGCTTAGAACAGAAAATACTGGTTTTTTCAAACATAATGCCATCCCTATAGTTATATCTGTATAATTCAGACATTAGTTGTAGTGCTGGCTGTACACACAGTCTATAATGTTGGCGATGTTTCCGAGTGAGCAGTAATGCAGAAGTAAGAAATAATAGCTTTGCTTGCTACACAAGATTCTTTCAAACTTCATACAGTCAATAGTATTTAATTGATACTGCTCTCTATCTGTTTCAGTTTATCGACAATCAACTAAACAGTGCACTTCATAATGGATTTTCTAGTAACTGACAGTAAAATTGCTCTTCTTTTCTCTAACCATCTTCCCTTTGTTCTGCCATCTTTCTCCAAACTAAAATTAAGGTGTTTCATGTTTCTGTAAGTCTGTAATATGAAAGCTACAAGGTTGTAAGTGGAAATCCTTCAGTTAAATTAACCAGTATTGTGTTTCCTTTGTTCTAATAAAGTCCACCATTCGGTATTGAAAGAAAGCAACTCTTGCTGGAGGTTACTGTCATTCTAAAAAAAAACAGTGCAAAGAACAGTGAGAATAAAAAAAGGAAAGAACTTTTGCCATTTTAACAAGCAGAGGAGCTGACAAATCTCGATTTTCTAGCCTCTAGTAGTGTTACCACTCATCATACCCATCTTTATTCCTATCAGGTGGTTGAGAAAAACACTATGCATGCTGAGCTATGTTTACTGGCCAGCCTGCGTTGTCCAGCTCAACATATACTGCCTCCAGTTTGGGGATCTGAGTTTCACCTGTTTTTCCTTCTGTAGGGGAGCTAATCTGGGCCTTTCATTTCCTCCTAACCACAGATATTTATGAAACTTCTAAGAACTTAATTTTCCTTCTGACCTGTATTTTTCCTCCTTGTTTCCTTGAAAATGAGCAAGGGGTTAAAAAATTTTGGGGGAGATGAAAAGGGCACTGACAGACAGATGGACAGACAATGTCATCACATAAATCTCACATCCGTAGGAAACCAAGCAATTTGAAACTCTGTGGTACCTAAATCGATGACAAAATAAAACCCTGGGCCCGTCTTAGTTCATTGTACCTGGTGATAGAAATACGTAGGGTCTACTGAAGTGTGTATGAAATGTAGACACAGTTGTCAGGAATACTGTGATAAACGGTCTGAATAAGAATCAAGGTGAAGCAAGACCTTTATAGAATTCATAAAACCACTTCTCAGATATCAGTATATTTCTGTTAAATGTATTTCTCGTCCTGGCATTTCATTCTATTTTCCGGTTTACAGAGCAGTATGAAGGCAGAGGTTCTCAACCCCATCATCAACAGTGTGCTATTAGAGGTAAGCCTTCACTTTTTTCACATTAAGAAATGTTCTAGTAAAATGATTTTGAAATGAAACAGTCACATATATGTCTGAAGAAAGAACTATATAAAAAGTAATGACAATATCGTTCTGGCTGTTCAGTGCCAGCTCATAAACCTCTCGTTTTTGTGTTCAGCCTCTCCCACAAATACTATAGTAGTAATACTGCATTTACTACAGATTCTTAAGAACTGTATGACTGAAGTGAGACTGGCCAGCTCTTAGATTCTGCTGCTGTATGGGTCAGAGCACAGCAGACAGTTTGCAATGTGCAGTTTAGCCCTTTTCTAACCTATTCACAAGTTGCCTGGGATAAGTCTATTCTTACTTACCTACTTCAAATACTGCATAGTATTTCTGATTCACAGATAGTTGCAGACTACTCTTTTCTTTAAAATTTCAGGTGCAGGTATGCTACAGTGCTTCCCATCCACAGACATTTAGATTTATGCAAAGATTCACAGTCTAGCAGCAGGCTTTGTCAGCACATGGATAACCATGTGTCAGACATCACCAAAATGTTCAGGAGTGATTACTTTTATTAGACACCATGATCTATGAGTGACCTCTTCTATTAGACACCATGAGCTATTTTTCATCAGAAAAGCACAGTGAGTAAAATGTGCCTCAGTTTTACTGAGAAGAGGTCAAGAGGGAGTAATGTGCTCGTAAAGTACTAAAATGTGTACTATCTGCAGCATGAATTATTTTAACTCTGCTAATTAGATCACACTTCTCTTTAACCATAAATAAACATGTAGTAGTGACTACAAGTTGTCATTCTGTATCTAATAGCTGTGTTCCCTTAAAAATGAGGAAAAGATTGTTTGACAATAAGCAATTTTGCACTGAGTTTACAATAGCTTTAAGGAAAATTATGGAGAGTTGAGTAGAGCTGTAGTAAAGATTACTGTACAGTTCCTTTTGTTATAGGATAAATTTGCTATTGCAGCTGACGTATCTTTCTGTGCTCCAAGAATTGCAAAATCTGGGAATGTCCAGAATTGTGGAATATGATGTTTTGTACTTCTTAAATCCCATATTTGTATACAAATATGTATTAGTACAGCCTAGGTTCATGGAGAATTACAAGCTGCTATACTGTTCGGTATTAGAAATTCCAAAAATAGTACTACATGTTAAAACCATTATAATAATTCAAACTGTTAATTTCAGTGATGTTTCTTCCACCTACAGCAAATTCAAATTTAGTTCTGTTGATGGAAAGCCTAGCTGGTTTGTATTTTAAAAGTCAAATCTACTTCTGAACACTGTGGTATTTTATTCTACTCACACTACAAACAAAAATGTCCAAGAGTTCAAACTGAGGGGAAATCAGATTTTTATATAGTGATTCAGGCTATCCTTGTTAGCTGTAAACTGTTGTAAGTTATCGTTTTTGTTATCTACAGATTCTAAAGTCTTGTGTGAATACATATACTAATATAGCATGATGCAGATGTTTAAAAAAAAGTTTATTTAAAAAGTACAGTGTAATTCCTGAAATACCTGATGAATTCCTGAAATACTGATGAACCACATGTTTTCTCTCCCCATTAGGGTTGCAACAGTACTACTTATATTCAGGATGCTTTCCAGCTATTGCTTCCAGTTCTGCAAATTTCACATATCCAGAGCAGTTGTTTGAAAGCACAAGAGTGACAGTTTCCCAGCAGTTGTCACCATGGGACTTAACAGAAACCACAGACCTAATGTCTTTAATGTATGCAGATAGACGAGATGGCATGAGAGATGTCTGGCCACTTAGAGTTCTTTGAAGACACTAAACGCGGTTTTGCACATACAATATTGAACAACATTTTGAAACTCTTTCAGACTTTTAGACTTTAGAAGTAGTTAGTAAAGCAAGTAATTTCTTTTCCATTAGAGTATATCCTTTGCATTAATTTAAACTGAAGTTTATTGATATTAGCATTGACTTAAATATGGATTCTAAATGTTGACCCTTTCAGTTGTAGATGATGTATGAAGCAAATTAAAATGTAAAGTTTTTTAAAACATTTTAGCCCAAATGACCATTTCCATTGTATGCATCCTAACTGTCAGTGAAAAATGTATATTTCAAAAGTTGGTTTCAGTATTTAGTTTTAGCCAACATGAATGAATTATCGTAGTGTTCTGCTTGTTAAATATTTTTTACAGTAGCAATAACATCATAATAATCTGTACCACTTACATAACACTTTGTGTTGCAAGAGTTGTACAGTAATAGGCATTAACTTTCCTAAATTAAAATTGTGGAGGATATGCATACAGAATTATACTGAAAAGAAATGTTCTGAGCCAGTTAAGACTATGGGTAAAGCTCTATATTTGCTGACCCATACTTTTGTATTCATTTATGTCTATTTCTTAATTCCAATGGCTGAACAACATTGCAGGCCAATGTAATCTTTTTAATATGCAAGGAATAGAAAATTTCCCTTTTGTTTGGCAATTGAAACACCCCCAAAATAATCTCCTCTCAGATGTGTTACCCGAGTAGCACTTTGGGTTTAATTTGGGCTTTAAACATTACGAACCTTTTTATCAAATGGAGTTACTGACAATTCAGAAATACAGTTTTGGGGCATAGAAAGGAAGTTGCGAATAGAAGTTATGAGAAAATTGCTTTGGGTGGGGAGGTCGTATGTCGGAGCAATCACCTTTTCTCTGAGGCAGTAGCTAGACAGAGCATAACTGAGCAGCAGGAATGACGTTTCATAATAACACTAGCGACTGATAATTTGTCCATATCCTTAACTTAAAATCCTGAGCTGTGAACCTCAGAATTTGTTCAGGCTAGTGGACCTTGTAGACAGCAAGAACCTTCCAATGTTTTATGTAGCCTGTTCTCCTGGATTTTCATTGTTTATTATGTTTCTGTCAGCTATTTTGTATGTTTTTCCTCTTGATACACTCATGAATTGTATTTAAATGCTTTTTAATTGTAGTTAACATCTGAATATGTTTAATCATAGAAGCATAGTTCATACATTGTAAAATTAATGAAATAGAGCATGAGGAAACACTATCCTGTTTGTCAGAGATGAGAAACCATGTATCTGCTTTGCACATGGTAACTTTTGTGAGTGCAAATAAGAGAGGACAGAAAGGTCTGTTTGTGTGGTCCCTGTTCTGCTGTCACACGCATCGTGACTTTTCCATCTTTTGTTATTTAGAGATGAAATTTTCACTATCCCTGAAATAAGGTATTTGCTGCCACCCTGTAATTTAACAGATTTGAGATATCTTTCTGGGTAAGTAGAAGGGGTACAGTCTTCAAACCCCCTTGCGCAGAATGTAAAAAAAACCTAACAGTAATGTGAACAAAAGTAAGAAAGCCCCTTGGCGGCTGAAAAGGCAAACAAAGCTTGACATTCATTGGCATTTATGCCGTATTGAGCAGCTAACATTACTACAACATGGGAAAAAGAGGGAAAATGCAACTGGTAAGCAGACTCGCTAGCCCAAAGGTAGGATACAGCTCCCACCAACCGTTATGTCCATGACACTTCCATCGTCTGGCACTGCTTTATTTCTGAAAGCATCTTTTCAAAAATGTATTACAAAATAATGTTTAGTTGCTGCAAAACACTGCATCATACCCAGGGCTTCTCTGGCTTCTACACTTTAGGGGGAATAAACGTACTCTTCTCTAGTAGTCTTCTCTGGCTGCTGGAAGAGACACACGCTTGTACTTACTTGACCAGGGGTCATTCTTGTATACACACTTTAGCCCAGGAGAACAACTCCTCAGCGTGGATTACTGAGGACTGTGTACTTGCTCCATACACTTAATCGTCAGCAGTTTTCAGTTTTAAAGATCTGGACATCAGTGAAAGCATTCAGTAGCTTGTAAAAAGGCCTATTTTTTAAAGTGGTTTTTTCTGTTGTTCTATGCTGGCAAGCAGAATCTAATACCTGGTTAAAAGCTTGTTTATTTTTCAAACGAAGACCGTCAAGAAAAGTCTAGTGTTTCACCTATCAATCATTACATCCTGGATTTATTTTTACTTTAATTTCGTCATTATTTTTCATCAAGAAGCCTTTCTGTCCATGTTGGAGTAGAGCTCTACATCAGGTATCTGTAAACATGGTGTTACTGCCAAATGAGTCATAGAACATAGCAATAGCTCTTTCATATTGTTCCTATGCTGAGTTAATGTTTTCAGACATAAATTATTTTAGTTACTTTTTCATATGGATCTTTTTTTTTCTCTGAAATGCAGTGCAGAATATATAGTGTTAAACCTGTCAGAAAAATGTGTTCACCAACAGTGGTGCCTTTTAGCAGAGGCTGAACAATACAGTATCAGAAGCCTCAGGGGATAATGTTTGAAACAGGGGTGTTCTTAAGACAAAGATTGCTTGTCTGAGGTATTCCTTACTAGAGGTTTCACTGTCTTGCTTAGATTATGTATGTATTGAATAAAGCACCTTACCCTAAAGTAAAAGAAGCTATAAAACGTAACATGTGGACTTAAAAGTATTTACATCCATACAATGTAGGAAGGGAAATAGGGCAGAGTGTGAGCATAGGGTTACTCCATCTGATCTCAGGTGCAATCATCTTGTCCTAGGAAAACTGACTGTTACATCTTTAAATCAATTTGAGGTAAATAATATTTCTGTAGAAAAGTACTATGTGGATTTAACCAGAATATTTTGTTTACGCTGGTTTGTATTGTTCCATCAGTCAAATAAATCATTTGAGATACTGAACTGAGACAGTATACTAAAAAAGAATGTTTTGAAGAATAATGTGATGGGAGGATATACTCAGTGAAGTCTTCCACTTTCTGATTTTGTGATTTACCTTTGGAATGATGCATGTGATTTTACTGAGAGTCTGACAGAAACAGACGTTGCCTTAAACTTTTAAGGGAGACTGTTCTTTCTTTTATCACCACTTTTCCCAGGTCAGTACACTGAGAGTGCCTTCGCACTTGTCAAACTAGTGGGTATTAAGTACTTACTTAAAAAATAACCTAGATTGTGAAAATTACCTGTTCTCTTGAGCAATCTGTTTTTCATGGCATTCCATTCACTTTTGAGCACACCTTTTTATGCCGAGACAAGGAGGCAGGCTTTTGCACTCACTAAGTTGAGAAATTTATCAAGATGAAACTTAAAGCAATGTCTGCATACCTATAGCCTTGCAGGTGATCCACTAGTACAGGGCATCACTGAAAGATGAGCTAGAAGTAAACTATTAGACAAGTCATTTGCGGTATTTGTATATTAAAGGTTTGGTTTTTTTTTAGGCAAACAAAACAAAGCACGCTGTAAGTTGTTTGCTGCTTTTTAGGGTATAGTCTATTCATGTGTAAACATCTCTTCCCCATGATTTGCTCCTACACTCCAGCATCCATTGCTCAAGACAGCTAAACAAAAGAACTGTCTCTTCCACTTTTCTCACGCTGCTTAGATCATCCACTGAAGCCATTAATATCTTCCTCTAAAATGTGCCTCAATCATATCATACAAAATCACAATCATTACAATTTGAGATGCTTTGTAATGAAGTTTCCAGTGTCACCCACCAGTCAGGATTCGTAACAACTTTAATGAGTCTGAAACACCACAGTATTTTCAGTGACAAATACAGCTTTTCACCTTTTTTTCTGATTCACAAAAGTGTTTTTATCATACAAGCAGTCACCCAGCTCACAGGATTATCTTTGAGACATTCCACTTTTATTTCAAATGACAGCCCTGTCCTTTCTGTTAGTCTCAAAAGAATGTAAAGAGTGGAAAAGGACTTTCCTGAGTTCTTTTTAAAACCGGCTCGGAGCAAGGCTTAACGTGACACCGTCAGCCAGTCTGACCTACTTTGAAATTCTCCCAGTCTGACTGGAAAGCCCTCTGGACTTTAAACACTTTTTTCCTGTCTCAAGTCAACCTTTGTTGCTGAGAATATGAAGACATAACCAGCTGCTTTTAGTCTGCGACCTGTACATTTTCCATGCTCTGACTCCTGCCTCAGCATTCATGATACTGATGATGGTGCGCAGTTTGAGAATTAAAAAATGGAAAATAAAATGTCAAAAATTGAGCTGCATTAAAAAGATGAGAGAGGGAAAATGATTTTCAAAGGAAAATAAAAAGAACATGCTCTCTGGAAATTGCAACAATTTTCAAGGTTGGATTAGAGAAAAGACTCTAAAAGAATTTTTCAGCATTGTTCAGAATAAACAAGAGATGACATCTGATTAGTTCCAGCAGAACGGGAATAACAGCACTTCTGAAGTGAAACGAAAATCTGCATGAACCTGAAGGAAGGAAGTCAAAGATAAGAACATTCAAAGAGGAAGAGCTGAAAGGAAAGAAGACAGCTAATTTGATCACTCTAGATCTGCAGTGCTCATCCTCCCTTTATAGCCTGCACCCCAAAAGTCCCTGAGCACACGTCTGCTAAGAACTTCTTATTAGTCTCCCCACTTTGATCTCCTTTTCACAGCTTCCCCGTACAGTCTTTTGAGGCGGTGCTCTAATAGACTCAAAGCAGAGCACTAGCTGTTCATTCTGCCTTTCAAACATTTTACCCAAGGAGTGAAAGAGTATTTCTTATGCAACGCTACAATAATGTGCAAAAGGAGTCTAAAAAGACTGCAGCAAGGACTAATCATCATTCTTAGTGAACTGAAGTTGCTGCTGCTGTAAAGAGGAAGGCATGAAGACGTTACTCAACAAACGTGTGCTATTTCTCTTCCGCGCTACAGGGTTGAGGCTGAAAGCCATTAGACAGCAGGTGCCAGTTCTGGAGTCAGACAGGGTCACCTAAATGAAAGCCAGAACACCGGCTAATTCAAACAACTTTTAAACACCTTCAGAAGCCTCTCAACCCATTTACTAGACCAGTAAAAATGCAGTCCTACTCCTCCTGCCCTTGCTTGTATCAGCAGCTTACATGATGCTGGTATTTAAGGTGGTCTGTGCCTTTCCTCCAGTTCTCTTACCAGTTCTGCCCCATATCCATCTTGCACATTTCTGTACGTCATCAGTTCTGCCTTCCCCACCAGTTTTGTTCGCCCCACTCTCCTCCACCTTCATGTCTCCTTCCCACTGCTGGTTTCTGAGGTTCTTGCCTCCTGCCCATCATCTTGTGCATGAGAGGCTGCACCAGGACATCCTTTCTCCCCTCACATGTTCAGTTTTGAAAAAGCCAGAGATGAAGACAAGGGGTTAAGAGGACATGGGAGGAGAGAAACCAAGAGGCTCTCAGGAGAAAATGGGAGGACACTAAACCTGTTGCTTTTCAGTCCCCTCCTTTCTCCTCCAGTGTGAGGAGGTTGGACTAGAGACGCCCCCTGAGGTCCCTTTCAACCCGAATTACTTTAGGATCACATTTTTTTCTTACTGTTCTTACCAATGTCTTCGCATTCTCCCGTTGCTCCCTATAGTTTGGATCATACTTGCAAGACAAGGTAAGCTCTACTCCACAGAGATTAAAATCTTATACAAGCCTCTTAGGTTTACTTGTTCTTGGTGTTTTGTAAAGGTAACGTGAAGGATGGAACCTTCCAGGGCAGTAAAACCAAACACTTCAAGAGCTGTGGGATAACTGTGGGTAATAAAATAGTAAGTCACAGTTTAGCCATCCAAGGAAAATAAAAGAGGGAGGGTATAGGCAGCAAGAACAATAGAATTAAATTATAGCAGAAAGGAAATTAAAGTGGGGTCACAAGGAGCAGGGCTGTCCCCATCAACAAGATCTCTGGATTACTGAAGAGGAAGAGTGATAGATAGTGCCATCATTTGAAGCATCTAAACACTGACCAAAATGGCCTTAGCAATTCTGCAGTGATTTGAGACAGATAGGTCTCTTCATCCGTAAGTTGCTGTTCTATAGTAAGAAGAAAAAAAACCAACCAGAAGCAAATCACAAGAGGTTTATTTTATAGACTGTATTAAAAAATCCATTTCTGAAAAGCTTTAAGTTATTACCACAGATAAGCAATAAAGCCTCAAAAGCCCCCAAATCAAGAAAGTCAGTATTTTTCTCTGATTTTTTTATAAGATGGTAACAAACAATAGAAGCAAATGCTTCAGACTTATCCAACTAAACATAAAAAATTCCATATGGCCTCAAATCATTCAGAAGCTAATGTTCATGACTATTCCTATTAAATCTGAACTGCTTGGTGCAGTATAATGACTGGAGAAGCAATTTCAGAAAGCTTCAGGAGGGAAAAGCTATATAAATGTAAGGGATGGAGGTTATGAAGTATTAACGTGATGCTAAATTGCTGCATATCATATTTGCAATGGACAGTTTACAATCTGTTCATCCTGATGGATTTAGCACAAGGGAGTCTGAAGTCCTGGCCCTGCAATTTCTGCCTCCGCCTAGTAATTGATGGTTAAATTGTACCCACAAATAACGCGTTAGCGCCGAATGAGTTTGGGACCCTGCTCAGCCCAAACAGCTCCATTACACTCAGAGGAGCAGTAATAAATGGAAAGTAAGGAAAAGTTCCAGGAGATAATGCGTCTGAATACTAATGACCGATGCTAGTACACAAGACAGAAATGCAATTTATTAAAAAGTACGAAACCCATTGGGTGTCTTAATGAGTTATTAAAAAACAATAACGATTTTGTGGTTTGACGCCAGATTACTATTTTTCCACATTTTTTTCTTTATCCACTAGGATGTTGCAGAATTTATGACGGTCTTCCTGGTTTACTGCAGAAATTAAAATGTACCGCAGAACTCTCTCCTTCTATGATCCTTCGGCCACCTTCCTCAACAGCCAGAAATTGTATCTTTTAAGCATCTTAGTCACCTAGAGCATTAAACAGGCTGAAAACTGTGCTTGTTTCATGAAAGTAGAGGATCGTTTCTATCTCTAAACAGTCTTTCTTATCCTTTAGAGAATAGAGAATACATTTCTTCTCAGATAGAAAATTAAATTATTGCAAGGATTATCTCACATCCATATGATTAAGTGTAAATCCTGAATGAACTGAAAACAGATGTGAAATCTATACTCTCCTATTGAAGCTGATTCTACAGCAAAACATGTTTGTCCATCATTCATATTTGCTTGATACCAAATAATTCTGATGATTGATAAAATGGAGCTTCTCCACAGAAATGCTGAGTTGGCATTTTCATGAAAAGATGGGCACCACAGCTTCACAAACAGGAAATGGAGATGCTTTCTTCTGTGGTGTATGATGTGTCTTCTTTCATCCAACAGTAATCATATTTCATATTGCGAGATCTGAAGTGAAAGAAAACAATATCAGAAAAAAGAGGAGGTTAAAAAAGCAGTCTTTTCCAATTTATCTTAAGTGTCATTCTTTTGACTTTCACAATAATGAATTCTCCTCTTTATTGCAAAAGAAAACAACAATGCAACTAAGAGGCAGACAAAACAGAAGATACACATCGGATTGGAGTACAAGACTTAAGGATGGTACCTGCCAACAGGAGGGTGGTTTAGGTACCTGCCCCACGCGAGTATGATATAGGAACCCGAGTGAGAAGCACTGCACCTTACTCGCTCTCAGGGAAGCTTGGCAACCCAAGAGCAGGCAGAGCCAGAAGCTGCCCTAGAGAGTATTCACCACATCCACCAGGCTGCAGAGCACCAGCCAGGATGCCCTTCAAGGGTCTCAAACTGGGTTTCTGCAGAATGTCTCCATCTACATAGGGTTCAGTCTGGAACTCTCTTTTAAAGGTAGGTGGTGATTGATCTCTTTCCTTCAAATAACTGAGCAGGCTTCACTCTCTTCTTCTCTCCTGGCAGCTAGATGAGGGGAGAAGAGTTTTGTGTGTTATCTGCCTCCACTCCAGAATCTCTTGCTCTGTGTTAGTTCCTCCAGCAGCAGAGTGTTCAGAAGTAAATCTGGGGTATTAACAAGGTCTTACTGCAGCTGAGCCAAAATAAACTAAATTATCCTAATGGGAAAAAATAAAAATAGACCAATCTGAACCACCAGCTGGATGGAAGAATTTGCAGACCTGTGCCCAACTGCATTTCCCATACTTTACTCCTGTACAGTAGGACAAATTTGGAAATAATGAAATAAGACCAGCTTTTTCCACATTGCCAAGTGAAAAATACTCCTCAGTAATCATCAATGAGACTTCTGAAATTTGGACTGCAGCTCCCAAAGTAGCACGTGATGAGGAACCTTGGAATGTGAAATGCCCAGACCCCAATCAAGCTCATCTTTATTTTTTAGGGAACTATACAATGCCTGGGGTAAAAGCACAGCATTTCTCTACTTCTTATTCTCACACTGAGTGAAAAAGCAAATGTAGCTTGTTGCCCATTCTGGCAGTTCATGTAGCTGCAGGCCCAATAACAACATCTGTCTCCCTTTTCCTTTACATCATAAGAACTGGGATAAGAAGTGTTTCTTTGGCTGTGAAATCATACTGGAGGCAGCAGCTGCTGAAGTGAGCTAGCAAATGACAAGTGTAGGCAGGATACAATGCATGAAAAATTGATGCCGGCTAATGGAACAGGGCGTTTAAACAGCCTGCACAGTGCCCATTACAGTCCAGTTCTGCAAGCCAGCAGGAGTGCTTCCCTTCAAAAACCTCCAAGTGTCTGTTTTGGAGAGAAATACATCCTGGCATGCATTTTATGCAGAGCCCAATAATTGTGCCAAGTACCCTGGAATGTGCTCAGCAACCTGATTCTGTGAGCTCTTTCGTACGGAGAGTTTTCGTTTTAATGTATGATTAAGACTTGAATGTATTATGGAAGCAGAAACAGAGGAGGAAGTATCTTTCATGCTTTTAAAAAAATAAATATGTAATTGAGTGACTGCATGCAGTCCTGAAAACAATTTAAAGCTGCATGTGGACATAAATCTTTTTTCAGAGTTGTCTACAGGAATTCATGAAAGCATAAAAAATGATGTCTTACAAAAATGGCCAACTGGCAAACCCAGTATGTCAGTACTAGTAGGAACTTCTGCCTTCAGCAGCATCACACTCAATTTTAGATGACTTTCCACACTATCACCAGCACTATCACTTCCGAGCACCGAAATGATGCTTTTCAGAAAAAGTGTCAAAAGGATAATTAGAAGGATGCCAGCAATTTAAAATCACATCTACTGTTCTTTACAAATACATGGATGATTTATAAAAACAGCTTAACTGTAATCTTCCCCTGGCTCCTGAGCACACTTGGTATGTGCCTGTGCTAGAATGTTTTGAACTACAAGTTTCACTGTTTCCCCCCACATAATTTGTATCTTCTGTTGTTTGTGTGGGTGTCTTGCTCAAAGACAGAGAGAGGGATTCTTTTAAATTTGAAAACATTTTTGTAAAGCCACAATCAGATAAGGAAAAGCAGGCAAAGAATATTTTAGTTGCCCTTTCTGTTTGTGCTACTAAGTTCTGCAATGATGGCATTTAAAGACCTCTTCAGGAAGGCAGCAGGGGCCTGAGTCAAAGCCCAGGTAATGCCCTAGGTGGACCTGCATTGAATTTTCCTGGTATTAGACTGGACTCTGCACAATTAAATTTCTCAATTGCTAGGGCAGGGTATCCTTAGAAAATGACAGCAGTGATGATACTGTGAATGTAGCTGGATAGGAATTGGCCTCTCATACACTTAGTTACTTACTGGTCTCTTGTGCCAACCACACCACATGGGAGGTTTCGTGTGCACGTGCTTTTAGATTGTAAGAGAGGAAAGGGGCCCATCACCTTCTTTTATTTTACACTTTCTGTGAAAGAGGTTTTCACCTTTTTAGCCATATACATGCTTCCCCTGTGCGTCCTCCCTGTCAGTTACCTGTCATCTACCTTATGTTCCAGTTTTATAATCCATTTCACCTGAAGATAAGATTGTGCCTTAAATTCTATATTCACTGGGAGACCACTTGTCTTATCTAACCATACAGCTACACTGTCAGTCAGAAAGAAATACAGAGATGTGAAGCACCTTACGCGTTCAAGGATCTCAAAGCTCTTTACAAAGAGAGATGGAAGTGCTGATGGCAAAAGGCAGTGTACTAACAATCGTTGGCAATTGCTGATGTGGAACTTTCATTAGCTTTCAGGCAGCCTTTGACAGGTCCACTGGTTTTCTTAAGAGAATTAATGGGAGGCAGGACACTAAGATTGTTTCCTCTTGTCCTTGGAGCATTGACTGTCAGAGACTGATGCAGTAAATGAAGTGTTTGGGGTAATAGTGACAACAGCTGACAACAGCTAACAACAGCTCAGAGCATGACACTGGACACTTTTTACAAAAAAAACAAGAGTCCACAACAGTTGGCTTTAAGACACTGAGTTTTCCTTCTTTCTTTCCTCATAAAATGGCAGCACTTCATCCAGGAACTGTCAGGTCTGTATCTGTCTCTAATTTCCCCAAATAAGAGAGAACACTGTTCTGTCCCTAGTCATTCATGAAATCCATTAATGCTCCTTTTGATTCAGAGAATACAATGCTGCTTCCCCTTAAACAGGCAGAGGACAGAAGTACTGCAGGAGAGGGCTCACAATTACTCTTCATGCTATACATATGTGATTTTTATTCTGCCCTGACCACTGTAAGATCAAAGTGCACCTTTGGTATGGAAGAGGCCAGCGAGACCTGCACAGCCAGTCTGCCTGGACTCCACGTGGCCCTACCGCTGGGGAAAGACAGACCGCCACAAGGGCAGGACACAGACACAGAGAGGTCACTCCTTGGGACAGGCTTTCTTAAGCCTCCAAGGGAAAGTTTAGCCAAAGTCTTCCCTAGGTGACAATGATTTTGGGGCTAATCATCAGCAAAATCATCTTGCTGAATGCTCTAATACCTTCAGATAGGCTGTTCACCATATATACAGGTGTTTTAATGGACATGGTGATTTGACTCTTATTTGCCCACTTTTATTTCTTACTCTAATAATTCTTTGCCCCCACTGTTTTTAGAGAACAGCCATTGAATCAAGGACCTTCAAAAATGTTAGTCCTCTTATGGTTTCACATGCTGCATTATTTTAACTAAATGGAGCTAGTAGCCTCTCTTCAATATCTAAATTCTGTATTTATCCTTCTGGTCTGCTCTCCCAGATTTCTTGCTATCAGTCCAGCTTCCTGTTTCTGTCTTTTCATCTGTCACAGAAGAGAGTATTCGCTTAAAAAAAAAAAGCAGACCCAGATATATATCCTACAGCATTTTAGAGCTGCTAAAAATAATAGTTGATGCAAGTAGTGCTTTTAAAGTTAAAAGTACCAGTTGATGCAAGTAGTGCTTCATAAATTAAAAGCACTACACAATCCCTGTTTTAGCTGAGGATAAACAGTTATCACCATGGTGCAAATTAATAACGAGGTGTCATCGGCAGAGACAGAACAAGTTGGGTCTCCAGAGCCTTATTCTAGCGTGCTGTCCCCTGAACAGCATTTCCTCTGAATGAAAAATATTTGCCCTGAATAAAATGTTCATGCTTCCTATCTAAATAAACAGCGGCCTTGAAATTTACAGTAATTAATGTCACTAAGGAAATACATCTACAGCTGTCATATGTAAAGAGAGGACTGTCTTAAAGCACTTGAGAGACTTGGCTCATTCATTTTCTCCAGGACGGTTGCTAATATGGTGGTTTAGTGAAAGATGGCAGAAACAGAGGAGTATTCTTAACTTCAGCACTCATATGTAATAATAATAGTTACCATGAAAATACACAGAGACATTAAGTGACCTATGCTGAAAAGATTCCCCTTTGGCAAAGGTACAAGTGCAGAAGTTGGTACATTTTTTTACTAGCTGAATTAGCTGTCAGTGTGATAGTAACCAATGAACAGTAAGTAATGGAGCATGTGCATGCATCTCTGTGTGCACACACACAAATACACACACATATAGATATACAGATGTACACACACGTAGGATGTAAGTATATTGATAAACATGACCGTGCACATGTGTGTGGGCATGTGTGTGGTCATATGCTTATCAATATACTTACATTCTATGATCAATAGCATTGTCTTACATATAAAGACATTAAAAAGACATTTTAAAAAACCATAAAAAGAAACGTCTTTTTCTGACATGAAAAGAAAAATTCAGCAGAAAGTAGCAATGTGTCATTGATTATTGATCTCTCTCCATATAGTAACAAGACAAATACTTCCCTGTCACAGATTGGAACAATGAGCAAATAATATGCCTTATACTTTGCTCTGGATTTTAACTTCCTAAATTCCTGTGGCTACAAACAATGTTGTCAAGCCTTTCAGCTTTCAAAGTGTTGGGTAGTTTTTTTGTTACTGTGTTTCTCAGTAGCAATAATGAGGGTGACAAGAGTGAGCCTTGCTTTTCCATTTCATCTCCTTAAGGCTGCTCTTATACCTACCACACCTACTGCATAGCTAGCCTCCTTACATGAAAACCAAATAAACACTCTGTGCTGTGGTTAATGCTTTCTCTGAGTGCAGCTTCAGCTGGAAAGGAGGGAAAGCATAATTCAAAAGTGGTTTGCCTGTCCTCATCTTGCCTGTTTGATCCAGAGCAGGCACTGAGGTAACTCTCACCAACTGGCCTGAAGCCAGAGTTGAAGCAGAGAAGGGCAGATGTAAGCACTACCCCCAGTGGAGCTTTCTCAGGTTTCTAGCTCAGTCTAGAAGCCTTCCTTGTTTGAGGCTCTTGTATCGGTGGTCTGAAATGCATGTGCCTCAGGGGAGCAGCTGGTAGTGTGATACAAAGATGATGCTTTTTGATCAATAAGCTCCTGGTATGCACTTCTTATCTCCACCCCACCTCCTTCTTGGGAAAAAACAGGTTTTATCAAGTTGATGGAGTCTATAACTGTCTTTGGCAATTCCGGGAATTTAATCATCTTGGTGTTTTCAGTCTCAGTACTCAGCTGTTCATGTGCAGCACTTCCAATACAGCCAGCTCCTCCCTGTTGGGCAAACTAGTCTTTAGTAGCATTCTAGAGACTTTATAGAGACAACCCTAGCACTCATGAAAAAAGTAGATCACAATCTCCTTCCACAGCCTAGGCAACCAAAAAGACTTCTAGCTAGCAGGCTTTCCTGTAACTGCAGTGTCGTTAGCCACTGAGCCACCCACAAACACAAGTAGTAATGAGTTGAATCTGACCTTATCTGATGAAGGGGGAAGTGTTTCTTTGCAGGAAGTGAAGCAAAACTAAAGCAGAAAGTGCTTTTATTATTTTCACAGAGTATTTAGCTTTGAGACAGTATTCCTTTGAGAAATGTTATTCAAAACCCAATGTGATGAAAGGCAAGATCTAGATGTAAGTGGCCTCTCCAGCCACACCTTTTAATAATCTTTCCACACAATGTCACATAACATTACAATGTCATGTATTCGGCATTAATCCCACGTATCACATCCAGCTTTCACCTCACTGCCAGCAGTCCTTCTGACAGGAAGACTGCATTATGACCTGGAAAGCAAGCCTGCTTCTATACACCGCAGCGCTGGAACAAGGTATTTGGGGTCCCTCAAGATACCTAATCTTTTTCTTTCAGTCACTGACCCAGAGATTAAGGAAAGGGATAACTTCATCCCAAAGTGTCCTGGATCTCATATATTGTCTCACAGAGCAAACAAAGATCTGCAAAGTTGTTCCATCTCTTCTTTCTACCCTTTAATACATAACACTTAAGACAATGAAAGCAAAATGAGTGCTAGCAGGTCAATCCGAATGGTTACTCCCACCTCTAGGAACACAAACATTAAATTTGCATGGGAATGGGCCATGACTTTTTTTTCTGCTTCGAAAAGATGAGTTTTGGTGAACCCAACATCCTGGAAGAGCAAAGCATGTTGCTGATCAGCTATAATACTGTATAAATGAAGGCACTGAATACTAGTGAGCACCCCCTTAGCAACACATCCTATTAAAACCTTAGAAATGTCTTATGTTTAACCCGAGAGTAAATGCTCTGACAGGACACAATTAGGGTGGGCAGGTACGTGAAAGGCAGGGATATAAGAAGATAAAGCTTTACCTGAAAGACAGTTGACAAGTATCAGAAAAAGAAATGGTCTAGTACTGAAGTGGTTGGGAGGAGTCTCTGGAGAAAGGAAGAAGCTGCTCTACGGAAAGGCTGATGAGGTTCTGGGAAAGGGCCTGCTCACTCAGCAAAAGCTCGTGATGTCCAAATGGCAAACAGCTGAACTCGGATGATCTGAGAACTGCTCTCATCTATGTCATGGCCTTCCCAAGTCATGTTATCTTTTTCTGCTTCCTGATATCCTCATTTTAGAATAGTAATAATGACAACTTTCCACCTTTGTAAGTCCTCGTAAAATCTATGGATGGGAACTACTTAAAAAGTGGTCAGTATTTTTAATTACTATAATATGCTGTCCTGTAGCCCAGCTAGTCTCTCTCAAAAGCCAAACAATAATCTAGCTGAATTATTAATTTATTATGGCAGTACCTCATCTTTTGTCAGCAATGCTGTCCAAAATTTCTTCTTTAGCTCTGCTCTCAACAAACAACTTCATTGTTTATGGTTCCACATGAAGCACAAAAATCAAACCGCTCCTCAGTACATCAATTTTTTTAACACATTAAAAAGATAGCATAACATGATATTGAGTTTTCAATAAAACTCCATCCAAATTAAATAGATGTAAAGAAGGACCTTCTTAAGCTTTTAACCTAAAAAATTCACCATAAACTGTAATATAATCTGTGCAAGTAGCCATAACCTTGTCTATGCAATTGATATATTAGTAGTCTGTATTACTTATTCAAGTAGCATCTGTTCCATTTCTAGGCATTACAAGTATTGCCAGGAAGAGGTATCTCTTACTGCACATTTATTTTCAGACTTGTTTCCTTACATCTGGACTTCCTGAAACAATTACTGGAGTACAAGGGCTGGAAAAAGTTAGAAGTGGGAGACGAGTTTTAGTTCCAAGCTGAAAGCAACCTTGTCACTCCTTCTGACTGGTGTAATAATGGCAGAGCGATCGATTTCTTTTGCTTGGGGAATTTGATCAGCAAACTATTTATTTCAAATATGTGATTCTCTTCAGAGATCATTTGCAAATTGCTTGTTTCTTCTGCCCTTGTCAGAAACAAATGTCAACATAATGCTGAAGTCCAGGACACCAGAAAAATAGTGTCAGAATTTGCACTGGCACCTTCAGGGACACACAGGGTTTAAAAGGCTAACACATTAGTTTATAGACGACTCTTGGTAGCAGAAGGAAAATTGATTTTGTTTCCCTGCGACCTAGCTCTCACAAAACACATTTTCCAGTTTGTTGTCTCATATACTTGGCTAGAAGAAGTAGTAATTTATTTTGAGCAGATAGTGCATACTATTAATTCTAAAAATATGAGGCAAAACAGAATAATCGGAGTTGTAAGCTACTTACCTTCTACAGTTGATGCACCCACATGACAATGCTCTTGTTCAGGAACTATAGGCAGTATGTTTGTGGTCTGTGCAGGAAGTGGAATCTGTTGTTTGCTGGTTTTCACTGTTGAAAGTTAAAATCATTTTTATCAATAATCAATTAAACAGCAAATACCTCTGCAGAGTGTTAAACATTGAATCTGCAAGTTTGAAAATAATTGAGACCTATCTGAACACAAAGCAGAGGTGGACAGCCAGCTTTTCAGTGGGATTTTAGTGCTTAGAGATACAGATACATGTCAGGAACTCCTGGAAGTACTAACCACGTTTTGTATTTAACTTCCTCTTGTTACTAGTGGGACTACAACATGCTGATCCTAAGTCTCCCTGGGAAGCAGCTTGAAGGTAGGCAACTAAATTGCTCTTGGAAAATGTTCTAGTAGTGAAAATACAAAGCATGCAAATTTGGGGTTAACTAAGAGTCTCCTAAAATTCAAAAACCTACAGTTTGCCAGTTAAGTGGAAACAACTGAAATTTAGGGTGTGAACTTTCTGATTCATTTTCACATAAGGGCAGCCCAGATCGCCACTCAGGAACATGTGATGAGGCCTCAGCTAACTTGTCATACACACAGGGAGAGCTACTGGGTATAATCCAGTTGTTAACAAAGATGACAGCGTGCACCTCAAAAGCAGGGAGCGGTGTGGTGATGCTTTTAGCACACTGGCAACACAGATGCTGATATGATATCTTACTGGGATACAGATAAAGAAATGCAGAAATAGCATTGTCAGGCTAATGAAGTCAGATTTGTTGATATAATGCATTTTTCAAAGAACTACCGCAGAACACAAATAATATCTTAACTCCAGGTCCATCCTGTCCCCAACCATAACTTCTGTAAACCTACAAATGGGTTTTCTACCGAGTTCATAACAAGAGGATGAACCGAGTCACTTATATGTAGCTACATCCCTTCTCCACTTACTATATCATTTGGGCTTCTCTCTTTACAAATGCAATTTAAAAGTAGGGTTTCGATCTTGGTAATTAAGCAACTGAATATGAAAAGCAAAGATAAAATAAAACTAGGGTAGTTTTAAAAACAGCAATGGATCTTGTTTCACACTCAGGATGAACCTGGAGAGAATGGGAATGTAGGCTGATTATCCCCTCAGAGCCTGTGTGTAACACTGTTCTGCATGCACGCAAACTGAGCAGAGAAATGGCCCCTTGTGCATCAGTGCCCTACTGAAAGCATACAGGGGTTATGAAAAGCTCCCTAAAATTACCTGCATCCTATAGATTTTATCTTCCTTTCTGAAACATAAAAAAAGACCCAAAGCAGTAATAAGGCTTCACATTTTTCTCTGGAAATGTTGCATCTCAGAAACAGGTAAGTCTGTGTTACATATTGAATACTGTGACAAGCTTTGCTTTTCCCAGCATTATTCATCTAAGCTGCAGAGGAAAAGACAACTATTCAGCTGTGTCAGGAACTGAGAAGGATCAGAATCAAATAGGTGATGCTTCACTTGGCCAAGATTAAACAAATTTCTCCTTTCTTGGCTTTGCATCTATTTGCTGCTGTAGAAGATGTCTCTTGCCTGTCCTCTTTGCTAAAAAGAAAATGTGTCGCAGAATACAAGGAGTGAGTCTGAATTCACTGGGATGCCAGCCCTGACACTACTGAGCCAGTGTTTGCTTCTATTTCCAACCTGTCAACTAACCTGAAGCTGTAGCAATACATCAGAGAGATGGCAGAATTTCGCCTATTTCCTCTAATCTTGTAGGAGAGGAACTATTATTTTAATAGGATAGCACAGAAAACAATACAGGAATTCAAATGACTGAGAGGAAATTTGTCTTGTGGTTTCTTATGTGCCAATTACAGCTGTCAGGACCACTTATATCAAATGCTTTGGATGTCACAAAATCTAAACAGTCCAGAAAACAACTGCAGGCCAGAAACCCTGAGGTTTTATTCTCTGAGTCCTGGTTGTCACCATGACCCTACAATGTCCTTCTTTCAGGATGAGTTATAAAATTACCATCCATCAGAATTAACTTTGCATTACTGTGAGCCAGGCAAGTGAGTCAGGGAATCCTGTATTTGTATCCTAAAATGTAATGCATCAAACTGTGACTCTGTGAGCCAATGGAGTATCACTGAAAATGAGAGAAGTATACCATCTGAGCAATGTAAAACAGGGCATTATGTTTGAACTAAGGTTGCCCACACAGACTGTAGAGTAATAACATGATGATATTAACAATATGATTCCCTGTCTGCATGGTCCCATTCTAGCATAGGAATGGGAGCAGGCCTTTTTTCCAATAGACCTTACGCTGCTTTCAAAATAGGATAAAAATAAACAAGGAAAATAATTCTTATGCTAGGAAAAGAAGGTCTAAATGGGAATTTATAGCGGTAGACTTCTAGTAATATAAATTCACACTTAAGTATAACCATATAATTATATTAATGAAATTTCCAGTATGAAAAGACCCTGCTAGGTAGATTCGGTCTAGGTATTAAACGCCCTGATTTATGCAATCTGTTTTCTGTGCAACTTCTTTTTTTTTTTTTTTAATAATCTAGTGTACAGTTCACACACGTTGGCCTGCTCCCAACAAATAATTCTGTGCCATGTCCCCAGGGTTATTTTTTTTTTAGGATACAGCTATATGAGAATAGCTATACTTAATCAGTTACTAGTAGTTGAAAAGGTACTAAAGTAGTTTAGGGAAAGTGAGCTAAGGGAAATATATAAGAGGTAAGGGTAAGAGCAGGGTAAGTATAGCTGCCTTCCCTTTCTCTGGAACTGAGGCTGATTTAAGCAGTAAGCCGCACATGACAGTTTAGCAGTTTCTATCTGAGTTCTTTCAAAATACTGTGGGGAATACTGTCTAGTCCTTCTAATTGCTATTATTAATTTATTAAGTTGTTCCAAAATCTCTTCTACTGCTTCTTCAATTTGAGAAAGCTCCTCAAATAAATTCTTGCAATAAAGGTCTCTTATGTGGGAATCTCCCTAAGATTCTCTGTCGTGAACACAAAGCAAGGAATTGACTTTTCTTCTACGGATTAATTTCCATGTGCTACTACTATCAAGTCCTATTTGATACAAAAATGCTCTGTGTCTGGAAACACAGATCAGCCACTTAAAGAACACTTACTTCTTGCACTGAAGAAAAAGCATCCTGTACTCTTTCTCTTCTCTTGTGGCTGCATTTAAGGGCAACTGTGTTTTGTGAATTCATACCATTCAAGGGACTGTTTTACATAAATGCAATGGCAGGAACAGATCCAAAGTCTACAAAACACACTCTGTACAGCCCACGCTCTAGTGCATACTTTTTTGGCTTAACAGCACAGACAACGTTTAGTCAACGTTTATGACCAGAATGCTTTAAGGCTCCCCTATGCTCACTATATGTGCTTAATCCTTCGTAGTACCATGAATTTGGAAGGCTGTAATTTGAATCCTACCCTAGAAAACATACTATACATTTTTCCTCCTTTCCTCTGGCCACCAGACTTAATGGTAATGATTCATGGACATAGAACCACCATCAGTTTCACAAAACTAGCATCCCTGCTGTAAATTATCTTTTTGTAGGACCACAGTGATATTAAGTCAGTAATTTCCTGAGTCTACCTAGGAAATCATTCTCATTCTCAAAGTATAGGTTTCCTTCTTTTTCTTCCGTTATCCTTTCTGAACTTTGAATAACCTTTTAGTAGTACCTATACATCTTTTCATCTCTATGAGATACTGTCACATCCTCTCAAACATATAGTTATTTAGTCTCATTACAGTGTTTCCAGGGTGGTTGTATTGTCTTCAGTGGATCTCAATGTTTTGTTTCAAGATTCCAAGCTATGCACTAATGATAGTGAAAATATTATCAAGGGCTGTCGAAGAAATCATCTATAGCTATTTATAATCCACTATCACAGTAGCAAATCTTAAACTTAGTAACTGTGGAAAAAATGAACTCTTTACATATGGTCTTGATTCCACTTTAAATTATATTGGTATAAATTGGGAAATTGACTGGATTGGATTATGCAGGATTGGATTATTCATTATTACTAATGAATTATGGTGTGTGAAATCAAGGAATTTCATATTAAAATAAAACACATTATAGTAGTTCATACAACTAAACATCTTTCTGGGTTAAATGGATAGATTGAAGTGGGAGGAACATAAAAGTAAGAATGACAGACCAATATGGGATTCCTATTCTCTTCAGTAAAATCTAGTAAAACTAGATTTGAATTTTCATAAAACTCCATTATCAAAAATGCCTTTGGATATACAACACTAAAAATGCCATTGTGAACATGCTGATAAAACAGGTATGGTATTAGTGAAGCTACTCAAGACAAAAGATGTCACAAAGACAATTCCTTTCCTGCGGGATGAAAATAATGAGCTCATAAATACATCTTAGACATAGCCAGTGCTTTAAAAGCAAGGAGCATAAATTGTACTCCCAGGAGAGTTCAGACAGACAGAGGGCTATTCACTCTTTCCTAGGTAAAATTGAAATGCCACGAGTTACTGAGTTGTAGAGAAAAATTATTGAGTCTCCTCTTACTCCTGAAGAACCGACAAAACAAACAGGCAGGTACCCAAGCCTAGCCAAATTTAAAACCATTTTTTTCATTTGCTGGCTTTGTAGTTCTTGTTTTGGAGGGAGGTTGGTTTGCCATTCAGAGCTATTATTCTATATGTCCATGTTAATCTTTTTAAAGACAGAACTCCCTTCGTGAAACCAGAATCCATGGAATTTATTAAAGCATATGACTCTTACAGCAATATCAGTAACACTCAGAGCTACAGCTGCTAATTTCCCCTCACACAGATTTGTTACCAAATCATAATCTCTGGAACCAAAAGTTTGAGTTTAGCCATGCCATTTAATTTATCTGTGCTAAACTTACTACACTCTCAGAAGACTACATTTTAATTCCTATCTGAGACTAGAAAATTGTAGTTTGTGGGAATTTTTCCCTAGAAATAGGCTACAAAGTGCCAGCAGAGTCATTCTCTGAGTCCTGCTACAGCCATTCATTCCATCCTTTGGTAGCAGATTTTGTCAAGAGTCATAAACACATAGAGCATACATACACGTGTGTACATGTCTATATACTTTTCATACACACACAAAGCACTCAGCTGCCAAACCTCAAATGTGGTACACAACATGATCAAAAATAAAAAGGAGGTGAAAAACCCAAAGTTGTTAATGCAACACATTTGGAAGACTGGGAGAAGCATTCCCACATGATATACGTAAGTCTTCTTGTAGTTTCATTGTCAGAATTATTTATTTATGATATAAAAATGTTTCCATAACATAAGCCAGCTCAAGTTTGTATAGGATCAAGGTATCTCTGAAACAAACCTGAAGCATTCTCTGACAGGAAAGACTTAAAAGGTCTTTCTTGACCTCCTCATGCCTCAAGATTTGTTAGGTTTTTACTTTACCTTTATATTACTTACCAGGAAAAGGATGAATTTTAGTAGCAGATATGGTTCTTCTTGCACGTCTAGAACTCTTTCTTCTTAGAATAGTACAAACTGCTGCTACTCTGTGTTTACAATCTGTTTTAAACAAAATGCGTTATCCTCAACTATAGAATTACATACGGCACTGATTAGACAGAGTGCTGGGAAACACCTTATTCTTAAACTGTTAAACACCTTCCATAAAAAAACAGGAAGGTTTTGAAATAAGGTGATGAGGAAAACCTAGAGCCAAATGTTTTATATTTTCTTGAATTAAATTTTCTGGAAATTTCATTCAGATTTGCCCCTTTCAAATTATTTCCTCCCTCCTCTATACTTTATACCTTGAACAAATTTTGGAAGGTTGTCAAAGAAGTACATGTTCCAGTACAGGTTCAGACTCACACTGCTGACAGTGGAATAGCAAGGATGGAGTGTATTAGCATCCTAGGAAGCTGACAGATTCTTTGCAAGTGTGCGGTGTTCATCTTTGGAAACACAGTTTGAAGGCAAGCTCTACACCACCCAGAGAGAGAAAGAGAGAGCTGGGCTGGACACCTCTGACTGTCCTCAGCACCCGGTTCATAAACTCCTCAGTCTTTCTACCCTTCTGCTGCTCCCTTAATACCGTGCTCTTGGTGGGGTTCTTGCAGTTGATTGTGCAACTGTTATGGTTAGCCCTGTTCTACAATGACAGCAGTTCAGGGCTCAGCCAGCTTCTGATGACAGGCTCGCTCTGATTCTACATAACAGAATTTATTTTTATCTTTTTCTTTTGAGAACACTAGAAAACTTCATCTTCAAGAGATTCATTAAATTAACATTATTTAGGTCATGATTTGTTTATGAATAGCCAGCGGAGATCTAATGTGCTGAAGCCCTAAGCATGCACTGTAACTGTTAATGTCAAAGGAAGCTCTGGAAGTGGTTGTAAGACAAGAATGGAAGGGAAAAAGCAAAAGGACTAATTTCTAATTTAGCTCCTTTGTCATGGATCGATAGTAACCTCCACCAAATTTATTTGGATATTTTATTTTATGCACTCATGGAAATAGCTTCATTAATGTTTCAGAGATTCTCAAAGTCTGCCTAGCAGAATGTCTTGGAAGGTCTCAAGAGGAAATTAATAATTCTGTATTTCTTAACAACTTTCAGCAGTGCTCAGAAATTAAGAGAAAAACTACTAACTAACTGAATTATGACTGTAAAATTCTTAGCAGCTGTTTTAGGCACATTGTAATATTCTGCTGTGTTCCTTGGGCAGAACTGAAAAAAGCAGTATGTAGACTTGCAATTAAAGGTGGCATCGTAATATATATACATAAGGAATACAACCCTTAAATCTGATTTTTATGTGCTTGTCTTTCCGTCAGTAACATATTGATGTTGTTTATAATGTTATATATTGTAAATTTAACTAATAAAAACACTATTCCTCTATTAACAGAAAATGTATTCTAGAAGCAAATCAGTAATTAGAAGCCTCAAAAGGGCATCTTTTCCTCCCTGCTTATGCCCATGACAATTCTGAAAAACCTGCATTTAATAGAAAACTGATGTTTAAGAATAAAGGCAGTAAATCATTAATCATCACTACTAATAGTTCTGCATTCAAAATGGGATGTTATGACTCAAAGTATAGAAAATCATACTCATGACATTCACAAGTAGCTTTGAAATTGCAAATAAAAGTCCTTTAAATTAGAGCATTTAATAGCCCACTTACAAAGACCTAATTTACACTTTGTGGGATTTTTATATAGATAAAATAGGTCTCAGAATTTGGGTCTAGCAATAAGTGAAAGATCATGTATTTTAACCACGATGATCTCATAAGGAGTTTCTCTAATCATTTCGGGGGAGGGCACAGATTTGCCATTTTAAGCAACTATTTTGCTTATTCATTAAAAATATATGCATAAAATATTTACATTCTGCAAAAAAATCACAGAAACATTTTGTGGGGGGCACTCTTCTTCCTTCTGTTCAGTTATGATTAAAGCTAGACTCCTATTGCTCCTTCGTTACAAACCTGCCTATGGCTACAGTAAGGATGATCAGGGGAATGGATATGGCTTACCATTTTTTTATTCCCCCTGTGACCAAGGTCTGCATTCGGCGGCTCTGGGCTACAAGGGGAATGGACATCTGCCTGGTAAAGCAACTAAATGCTGGTTTCCTGGAGGCATTCTGCCCACTCAAGGCTGACACTGGCAGAAAGTCTCAGGAAATTGCTGTGAAAAGCATCTAAGGGCTATTATCTTAGTAAAAGAGTAACACTCTTTTCACACTGATGAAAGGGACCGTGCTCCCTGTACCACCTACCTCTGCCAGGATGCAAAACAAAGACCAGCAGCTGACAAGCAGTCAATTTTCTGCATTGTTTTTGTGCAGAGGACTTTATCTTGATTGCTCAAAAGTCTCCTGCTCAGGGTACTCCTACACCTTTTTTCTTGCTTTCTTCATTGTATATTGCTAGAAGAAATACTGTAAATGCCGATTTCAGCCTGTATCCCAAGTGAATTGCATAGGAAGAGCCTGTTTTGCCTGGTGAAGGCATTCTGTAGAAACAATTGTTTCAGTCTCTGAACTAAGGCCAAGTTCTTTCATTTCACAGCAAAGTTTTAATCACTTGGAATAGTCAATAGTGCTGATTCAGAAATCACAGCACTATCTTCTTTGCTGAAATAACAGCAAAGAGAAGAAATGTTATCTGGGCTTAATTCAGCTCTGGGGCTAAGAAGGCACAGTTTGGTTGACCTGTATGGGATTACACCACTGCTGAATTTAGATAACTAGTTTTCAGGACAGACAGCTGAGTGCATATGTCCTCATATCTATCCTGTAATTTTTCTTGACCATGACCTAGATGAATCATCTTCAGGAAGGAAAGGGTATTTCAATCTGCTTATACTGGTCATTGGAATTTCTGCTTAAGAACTTCAGCAAAGTTGAACTGTAATTGTTTTATCTACTGGAATCAGTCTGAAACCAGAAGTTCATATCACTAAGGATCATAGGCCAGCAAGCATCTGTCAAAAAAACCATATTTCATTCACCATCAACAAGCTTGGATGTGCATCCACAATTCAGAGGTGAGATGTGATAGCATCAATCATCTGAGTATTTCAGTCCCTCTATAAGACACTTTTACCATATTACAATTGAAGTATTGGTGTCTGAACCACATTAATAATCAACAGCTTTGTTATTGTAAATTAATACATCTTTCATTGCATAGAAATTTAAATTCATGCAGATTAACTTTTTGTTACTTACAGTTTTGCTCATTTTCTTGGACTATTTTGTAGATGACGATTGAAATAGTAAACACAAAAACTACTGGAATCATAGTGAGCCAAATGATCTTCATCATACACATTGGATCTGCCCATAAAATGTAGAAGAGAGAAAATGAAGCAGGAAATCACTGGCAGAAAAAAGCAGAACAATCTACCTTGGTAGGTTTTTGGAACATGCCTGCACCCACAGATGAAAATTTAAAGCAAAAGAGAAGATTATGGCTTTTTCCTTCAGCCTTCTTTGCTGTTTGAAATTAAGTTTCCTATCTAGAATTTAGCTACATTTTCACCTATCTATCTCCCCATGTCTGAAATAGTTGTACGTAGCTAAGTGAATGAAAACTTTTCCTATTTGTATAAACTGTTATATGCAACTCAGCCAGGAAGAAAATGCTTCAAAGATCAACATTATATTTAAGGTAGAACAAGGGTAATATATATCCCCTCTTCGTTTGGATGGAGCACAGAAGGAATTGGTCCACTGTCCAACACTGACCTGTACTTATATTCTCAACCTCCTGGTCTATCTTCATATACGGGAGAAGGTAAGATTCTGCATATAGAAATTTTCTTACCAAAGAGTGAGGTAATGCCACCAACAGGACCCCTCTGGCGAGTTCTTTTAACCAAAGCTGCCTTGGGGGAGAATCAGCATGGGACTGGGTGTAGGAGGTAGGCTGCTCTTTCGAGCAACAGCTGCTGCAGAAATGCACCCACATTCTGCAGGGAATTAGTTCAGTAACTAGTACAAGCCAGGACTATATACCATGGAGAAAGGACGTGGGGAACTTTCCTCCCTGCTTGTCTGAAAAACCTTTCAAACTTCTTTGGCAGCTGCATGTTAATGCATAACTTAGCACTGTCAAGTAACTACTTTAAAAACCAATTATGTTACTATGACTCATGTAAAATCAAATTACAGACTATAGCCAAACCACTGTTTTCCTTTCCTTGACTTAGAACAGTATAATTAGACCTACATGAACTTCCCTTGTGTATCTTCTCCACTGGGAAGTCATGAGGTAACTGCCAATAACCCCATGGCTCTTTGAGGTAAGCACAGATCATCCCTCCTAATTCAGAACTAAAAATATATTTTATACAGTTATTTAGGCTCCTTTCAAACAGAGTCTACCCCATCTTGTAGTGACTTGTAATGACTTGTATATCAACCTTGCCCAGTCAAAGCCCTGAGTGCCTCTCTAGCCTTGTTTTGAAGTAAATAGAAAACAAGATGCACTGTTAATTTTTATTGTTAATTTGAGATAACTACTTCCCAGGTAAATCACCATTAGCAAAGGGTGGTTAGCTTATAGTTTTGATACAAGGTAGCAGGGCAAGTTACAAACTATACTCCTCTTGTAGCTAGACCTACTTATTTAAAAAAAAAAAAACTAAGCTGCCCTCTCTTCTCTAGGATTTTACCTGGACTTATTTAACATAGGTTTACCCAACTCCAAAACAAGTATTCCAGCAAAGGTACAGCATAAAATGCATTTGCCATAAAAAACTAAATTAATGTAATAATTCAGCAATTCCCAGATGGCAAGCGTTGCATATAGATGTGCTGGAAGCCCTGACCATGGTCAGGCAATCAGCCAAAAAGCTCCTGCAACACAAAGAAAAATTTAAAAAGCTGACATGCTGTCCTCTGGGAAAACTAAGCCTAGTTCAGCTGAAGATTTCTATTTTAAGTGTACTGTAGTAAGGCTGTATAGTAGGATATTGCAGTACAACATTGAAAAGTCAAACCTGTCTCCTGGTTCTTCTGACAGTGAAGTTAACAGGAATTTTTTAATTTACATCCAAGACAACAGGGTTATGCCATTATGGGGGAGGGGAGAGGAAAAAAGTAATTCCAGTTTTTGTCATACATGCAATTTGTGAGACTGTCACCGCTAAGCAGAAAAATGTACAGACGCTTACTTTGCTGTGTTGCTTTTAGGAGAGAAAAAGCCACAGCTAAACCTCCTTTAAATCACTATAAAAACTGTCAGTTGCCTACTAAAGATGGTCTTTTACTAAGGGATGATCAAAATTGTACTCGTTTCTTGTGAAATACTTAAATACTTTCAAATGGTTGCTGCAAGCAGAAAACTACCCACTGGAGATTTTTTGCAAGATTCATATTGTTTCTGGTTTGATTTCCATTCTGACTCTCCTTTGTAACTTACATTCCACGTAAGACTTCAGTTGCAGTGAAATATTTATACAGTCATTTTGGTCTTCCATCATGGCTACTAGACAGGAATGATTTAGGTATTCTTCAGCTGCATTTCTTCCTCCGACTATAGAATTGTTGATGTGGATTTCCAGCAGGTAGTAAGTATTATACTTGACTTCTTCTTTCTCAGAAACCGTAGTGAAATTAAAATATTTACAAAAATAAATAACATCTTTTGCTTCAACTTCAAGTGAGCCTTTTGCTTTTGGAACTAAAAGTTAAAACAAAACCGTTATATAACATGTGGTAGACAAAGAGGTGACTCTCAGAAAGAACAACAGAATAAGTTCTCTGTCTCATTTGCAAAAACATACAGTAGGCTTTTACATTATTGACTATAATAAAATGGACAAAAGGATACCATGTAAAGTTATTCTGAACAGATCTGAAGAGTATTGATTATCTATACAAAACATATTTCCCCTGCAAATTATAGCCCCTTTTTTGCTTTACTACCAGCTTCAGAGCTTTTCAGTTTTTTGTTGTTTTGTTGTCTGTTGTCAAAGGTAACAGAGACAAAAATCAGGCTATGAAAAAAATAAAAACCAAGTAAAAGCCATATGATGATAGAGATTTGAAGCGTACATCTAGTCTACCTGCTATCAGTTGCAAAAGGTCCTTGTTTCACTTCAAACCACACAAGCTGTGAGACTTGCACAATGATAAAAAGAAACATAGGTAGGTGAAACATTGTCAAAAGTCTTAGACTTGTATATGTATCACTGAGAACAGAGTTTGTCCACCTATTTTTTGTTTTGTTATTTTCTGTTCTTGTTAAGACAGCTATTTTGTAATAAGAAAATGATGATTTGGAAAAGAATTGCATTTCTTACATTCAGGACTTGGCCTGTTGCCCCTGTTGCTGACAATGTTAGGAAAGCAAAATTCAGAGGCATCCTCTTGCACAAAAGTTTCCAGATACTTTGTAAGTGTTATGGCACAGAAGGAATACGCTGCTACTGCTCTGGAAAGATGTGGATGTTCCTGAACTCTTCTCTGTATTGCTGTGCCAGTCCTTATTCAGTGCTGCCTTCTATGAAACATGCAAGGCCATTTCTGATACTACACAGTTGTGGGTATCATAGACCACAAGCATAAAAATGGTTATTTCTTGTATAGCTGCCATCTGAATAGTTGCCATCTTTGAATTAGTTCTTCAGATACTTGCTCACAACCTATCTTCATATAATAGCAGCAATCAACATGTCGAGTTCCTCAATGACATTTAAAAGTTAATTCAGCATGAAAACTGATCAGAAACTACAACTCCTTAAAAATAAATGAAATATTTTAGAAAATTTAGCAAGAATAAAAAATGTAAAATAATAAAAATGGGGATACAAGAGCGTTCATAAAAGCCAGGTGGCAGAGGTCAAATTTGCAACAGAAATATTCCAGGTGGCTGCTGGACAAGGCACTCTTTTCTCACAGCACCCTCCTTCCAGACCAATACAAAGTCCCCTGAAGATAATGACACCCACACACACACAATTTTATACAAGATCCTCAAAGAAAAGAAATCAGCATTTTGCTACCGACATGTTTCACTGACAGCCAGGAGTGAGTGCCACTGAGAATCTGGCATAAAACCTGCATTTTCTAGCCATGCAAAGACAAGCTAAAAAACCCCATTGTTCATAGATTTTCAAAGACCATAGAGAACCAGCAGCATATTATAATTTTCTTTTAGCTACCAAATGAAAACACGTCTTTTATGTTGTAATTAACTACTTCAAAATTAGGTATTTCTCTTCCCCTACTTACTTTTTTTAGCTACTGACCCTGATCCTTGATGATCAACATTCATATCTCTCTTGGATTCACACCCTGTGTGTTTAGTATGGGACTGTTGTTCCCTCTCAGAGGACTGGCAAATACATGGAATATTTTGGAAATTGGAATGGTTTACAATAGCCTTCAGTAAAATAGTCTGGTTTCCTCTTTGTTGCAGTGATCTTTTGCAAGAATTGTTAAAAGTACAAAGTGGAAAAGTGGTGTTATTTGATGAACAGGTATCCACACATGACACAATTACAGTGTTAGCTGCAAAAAAAAATAGTACTATATTAGCAAAACAGTCATACAGGCCACATGGACAAATACGTGCATGGAAGCATCATGATACTTTAACCATCTTACAATGAGATTCACTTTCTTTCTTGAGGGTTATGGCAGCATACTGAATGCATCAACAAGTGAGAAAAAGCAAGCACAGAGTCTTCCCACACCCTTGATGCTGGATTTTATTGCTGAATTGTATGAAATCTCTTGTAATACTAATTTGAATTTGTGGTGATATCTAGTCACATTCCTGTTTCAAAGCTGCTCCAATTTGATTGTGCTTGAAAAGAAGATGAAAGCACTCATGTTTGGAGGGGGAACTTAGCTCTGGAACCGTGCAGTTGCAACGTACCACTGCAATCATGTTGTAAAACAGCTACAATCAGAATGAAAACTTTCTTTCCAATGACATTGAAACCACGCAGTGAAAATACACAGAAACGCTGCTGAATCCTCTGACTACGCCCTTCACGTTCTCTTATATTCAGTCAACAAACATGAATCTTAATTATGACCATTGGTTTTGGTATTCATAGTCAAATTTCAGTATCAAATTGCTGTAGCTAGAGTACATTAATGCAGTTCTGGCAAATAGCAAAAAACCACTTAGAATTAATTATTAACGAGTGTTATTTTAGCTGTCTTCCACATTAAAATAGGGCTTTGCTGTACAAATCGTGCATTTTTACTTGAGTTAACTTTGAAATATTTTTTCAACATGAAAAAAAAATTAAGAATAAAAAACTTCTGGAACCCCAACATGAAATATGTATTTATGAATACAAATAACCACTTCCTGGAGTTGATACAACACTAACCTACAGTTTTGTAGCTGAGCTTCCAATTCTAGTAGTACCCTTGCATCTCTATGAAGAGAAAATTTTGCATCTAACTCCCATTATGAGTAACTGGAGTAATATGTTGATAAATCCTTATGTATAGAGAGAAAAACATAGCCTTTAATTGCTCCAGTGCTCAGCTGCAATCTGACAGCTTCAACAGGCCACCTGTGCTCACATCGCAGCAGGCTAACCTCAGAAACAGTTCAGTGAAAGATTTCAGACAGGATATAGAAATAAAATCCAAAATCCAATGCCAATTATCTTCATTTTACTAATGCTACATCAGAGAGTCACAAACTCCTTAGAAAACATAATAAATTGAAATGTAAAATACACATCCTATGCAGGTAAGAAAATAATTCATTTTAATACAAAAAGGAAAAATGTCAGACAAAATGTAGGGCTTGATCTTTCCCTGAGGCAAGTTAAAACATTTTCCTCGAAACGCTTAGGATCTGACCCACACAACCTGGAGTGCAGCAGGCTCTTGAGGTCAAATTCTTCCAGCTGAAGGAGGCGTTTTGTGCAGAGCTTCTCTGTGCAGATGATCCAGGAGCAGAAATGGATTGCCTGTTCCGCTCTCATGGCAAGGCATGTATGCATCTGGGCAATCAGTCTAAAACCACTGCTACAGCTCTCAAGGTCAACTAACAGTAATTCCCTACCATACTCCTTTCACCAAGAAATTTGCATGCAGACTTGGGAATCCACTGTGTTGTGACAGCAGTCTATGTACAGCACTATGAAGGCCATTTTGGTCTTGACACACAGCTAAACGGGCTCCAGAGCTGCCTGTGAGCCATGCTGTAGATATGTAACAGGCCTGTTATCTGAGTGGAAAAAATTTGAATACTGTCCTGTTACGGAGGGTGCTTAGCATCCTCTTGAAAGCTCTCTACTGAGAAAGCCATTAAAATTACGATCTATCATCAGTAAACTTTATTTTCTTCCAACTCACAGGACTATGGACTTTCTAGGGAGGGTTATATATTGTTGAACACTGTAAGCAGGGCTGCAAAAAGACTAGACTTTCCTAGTGGATTACATGGCAGACAGAGAGCCTTACCCACAAGAGGCTTGCTCCTTACTGCAGGACTGGGAAGCACCCTCCCAAATGTAAACATCACAAGAAATGTGGAAGGGGTTTTGTAAAATCTGAACGTAGACGGCCTGAAGAGTTAAGAGGATCACTGAGTATCTCTACGAAACTGCTGTATATTCAAAGATCTGTAACCCACATGCTTAATGTTAGAAAGTTCTGTGATTATGAAATTCCTTTATTAAGCCTCTATTTACAGGGTGGTTTTCCATAGAAAATCCAATTCCATTAAAATGAAATTATTCACTCTTCGGTGTTTGACAGTAAGGTCAATGTTTTCTTCTGGTAATAGTCATGTCATTGTTTAGTTGCACAGTCTTGTGCTAGCAAATACTCTGATTACTTCTGCATGGAGGTGAAACATTAATTATTCCAACATCTTAAACTGACTCATCAATTTTATGATATTCAAAACTTATGACAGCTTACCAAGTTTGTTCATTTAGAAACAATAAAAATCTATAAATTATATTCTAGTTACTGACATGTTTATTCTTTGTGGTTAATGAAAATAGAAATGTAAATACAAGTAACCGAATCTGGATGTATTTTGATATTAATTTTTTTTCAGAAAATTATGCTTCATAAATAATTTATTTCCTGATGCCCGGGAATACACACCATTTGTCAAAGGGATGCTTTTTATTATAACATTTATCTATTCAAAAGCTTACTTAGGAATGGATGTGACAAAACTATTTTAATATTAATTTATTTATGGATTTTTAAGAAAGCACTGAATGCATAACTTCCACACATATATTTTGCATTCATCCTAAATCCAGTATCGACCTTTAGGATCACCAAGATGTATTTGGAATTCATGTGAAAAGATTTGCATCACTCAGTTACACCTATTCCGCTCTACTTCTTGTCAGGTTACCACTGCATATCTCTTTCACAGACAGTATCTCATACCAGATAGTAATTGTACAAAGTTTTATAGGCATTTAAGTATAGAAACTTTTAAAAAGTTATTGTTAAGATATGAGTACCTGCTATAAAAGAACATACGTATTTTAACTACTCTCTTCATGATGAAGATAGTAAAAGTACAGTTACACGGAAATAGTTACCAAAAATTTTGCAGTGTAAGTAAATGAATTACAAGAGCCTTTCAAATTACTGCATATAATTAACTCTGTTGGTTAAAAAGCTAATGAAAAAAATCTATATGCTTTGCAAATTCCACATGAGTACAGCATCCTAACCTTCTCTTTTAGGAAAGCATGTGCCAACTTTTCCACTGCAATCAGACTTTACAATAAGTAAAAGGCTATTTTAAAAGCTGATCACTCACCTTCATGGATTTTGAAAAATTCAGGTAAACATAAAATAAACATGGTAATTATTCCTAGTGCTAATCTGAAGAGTTCTGATTTTCTCAAAAGCAAGCACATGTCACTGAAGCACTCCCATCCAGCATAGTGGTGGTAACTTCCTTCCTGGTTTGGCTTTTAACTTAGTGCAGACTTATGCAAAATAACGTCTATTAATTTCCTTTTTCTAATATGACTTTTCTTTTTACTTCTCTGTTACGTTAAGTTGTAAAGAGCCAAGTTCTGTTCTTACACTGACATTGATAAGGATGATTCAAATGAATACGCTGAAGATAACACTCATGTACCACGATGCAAATAAGAGAAAACTCATGCATAGAAACTATTTTATTCATTTGGGGTAGTTTTGTTTTAGGAACATCACCCCCTAATGGCCACTTTCATATACCTTCTAAACAGTAAATGAATCATCTTTGTGAAGGAATTTTGTTCTCATTTGGCCAAGAAGATTTTTAAAAAATGAGTCAGACCCTCATTATAAAAATGAGTCAGAACCACATGAGTCAGATATGGAGATTTTATTGTTTTATTTACACACATATGCATTGGGGCCAGGGGGAAGATAATTTTATGTAATACAGAATCTTTAAGACTTTAATAGACTATTAATTTGATCATTACAACTTAAAGTTTCTGATCTGGCAAATAAGTGATGTACAAAGTACAATGAACTGAGCATGAGATGTTCATATTATCATTGCTGCTATATTCTTAAAAGACAACAGATGTGTTGCCAATCTGTAAGTGTCTTCAGCGTGTATGTTACTATCCTTTACACCACAAGAAGACTGGATAGAGCCATTACTATTCCTATACATTGTAGTCACAATTTTTCAGCTAAACTTTCCAGTTAAAAAAGTGAAGTCTTTCATTCTGACAACCACCATGATATTCCATAAATTCTTCTTACAGATGAGACTGCAAAGAACATTTCTGAAAAGTTCCAAATAAAAGTACTCTGAATAATGCATATGTAAAAACAAACAACTTGACTCAAATATAGAGTATATACAGTACGAAGGATTTAATTAATTCAGAAAGCTCTCTTCTGATATAGTATTTTCGCCACAACCCATTAAATATTGAGTACTACCAAAATGAGGCAATGCTGTTGAAGTTAAAATAAGAAATGTCCTACAAACCTGAAATGCCCTTCTTGTCATCTTGTTATCTCAGATGATGAGTAAGCCAGGTGGAAGCAAATACAGTATTCATTCTCTAGAAAGACTCTTAATGGAGCTGTAGTGAATATAAATTTGTTAATATGATATTTTAAATGTAGCACCTTTATGCAATGAAAGCGATGAAACCAAAGCAAAATGAACTGATTTTTTTAACAGTATGGTACAACAGAAGTAATAAGGATACAAAAAATCATAGGTATTAATTTAAAAGGTAAAATACACCCACTGCACAATTTATATTTGTCGTCTGTTGGCAAATTAGCTCTACTTTGTGAGAGACTGCATTGTCCCTTAAGTATCTTCCATATCAGTTATTTATATTTTCCTGTTTTCAAGGTTGCATGGTGTTTACCCATCCTTTCTGCCCAGAAGGAATGGAGAAAATACTGGAAAATAACAGGAGGACTTTGTCAAGTAGTACGTGTATCTATCCCTGACTGATACATTCAGACTTTCATCGGTGGTGGTGGTGCCCAAGGTCAGAATAGAAATTGCCCTACAGGATCACACCCAGGTCCAGCCTGACATAATAATAGCCTGTGGAATATGTTGAATTTCAGATTCTACAGAAGGAGGTTTCCAAGAACTCTGCAGTAAGCAGATGGGGAATACCTATTTTAGGCCTATTGTGATGGCACATTTTAGTTTAGTTTCTGAGTTCAGGAGGCCCACGTATGGTCTGTCCACACGTCCCAGGGACGCCCTAAGCTTTAGACACTATTACCCTTAGCAGTTGTGCGTGCGTAAACTAGCTGAATCACATGCGTGTGTGTGGCGTGACCCGCCAACTGAAGTGAAAAACACGAGTTTTCCGTCTTGCAGGCATGCTTCCCTCCACCTAGCTAATAACTTTTATGCAGCTGGAACAATTAGCACCTTTGAAAACCCCATCCTTCGGTCAAATTTAGTTAAAATTGGCTAAATCATTTAAAGTTAGCCGGGATGAGAACTGGTAGACAGATGAAGCACACAGCCACATAGGCCGCATTTCCTTACAGAATTACACAAAGAAAGCAGTATATACCTCATTACTGCATCAAACTCGTACTGCCATGCCTCAGCAATGATCTCGCATGCCCTTAAATCAGTTTTATCAGTTGGAGGCACATCTGACTGTCACACAGTCTATTAATTTGGAAAATTATTCTACCTTTGGGTGGCAGAGGTGACCGGTAAGGCATTGCATAATAAGGCCGGCAAAGGCTGGAGCGTGTTTGCCCATTAGATGGCGAGTACAGGCTGCCTCGGCACCACACGGTGCCAGGGTTCTGAGAGGAGGTTAACGGTTGCGTTGTGTCACTGCAGATTTACTTCACTTAAATGGTGGAGTGGGAAGTTACGGAAATGCTTAGCTTTGTGGTTTTAGAAGACAGGCAAGGGAGCCTAGGGCCAGGATGAGGCCTTTTATAGGGTTAATCAAGAGAAACCCCACAAAAGGCGGAACTCCTTCCCCCGCTGCTTCAGCTGCCCCGCCGGGAGGGGGAGCGCAGCGCGGGCGGCGCCGCAGCCTGAGAGGAGCCACGGCCCCGCCCCGCCCCGCCACACGCGGCCACGCGCTCCCCCTGCCCTTCGGCGCGCGGAAGCCGGCGGTTGGCTGGCGGCGGCGCGCGCCTCCCGCCCTGGGGCAGGAGGCGGTGCCGGCGGCTCGGCGGGGTGGGGGCGTGGCGCGGCGCCCCGCCCCGCCCCGCCCCTGGGTCCTCTTCCCCCGCCCCGCCCTTCCCCCCGCGTGCGCGGCCGGCCCTGGGGCCGGAGCCGCCCGAGCGCGCAGGGGAGGGGCGGGGAGCGGGGCCGTGGGGACACGTTAGCGGCGGGGAGGGATCGCCCAGTGCCCGCGGCCTCCCCCGGCAGAGCAGGAGCGCTGGCTGCCGCCGGGGCGGAGTGGGAGGGGAGGGGAGGGGGGTGCCGGGGCCTCCCTTGCGATTTTTTTCTTTCCCCGCCCCCTCCCAACCTCGCCCCCTTCCCGGACCCTGAGAGGTGAGAAGGGCGGTCGGGGCTGGGCAGCGAGAGGAGGGGGTCTGGGGCTGCCGGGAGGGGGAGGAGAAAGAGAGGAGGAGGAGGGCGAGGGCTAGCGCTAGCGAGGGGCGGGCTCCCGCCCTCCCCTCCGGCGGGCTGTCGCCTGCCTGCCGGCTGAGGAGAGCGGCTGGCGGCTGCCGCCCCGAGGAGCGTCCCCGGGGAGTGTGTAACGGTCCCCGGGCTGAGCGTGGGCTGGGGCGGGAGCCCGCGCCCCGCCGCGGTGGCAGCCCCGCCAGGCGGGGGCCCGGGGCCCTCGGCCGGGGAAAGTGCTGGCACCCGAGCGGGGAGGCGACGGCCTGGGGGAGCTGTGCAGGGCAGGACGCCGACGCGTACGGAGACGCGGGGGTCTGTGTCCCGCCGGGCGGGGTAGTCCCCGTGGCTGACTAAATTCAGAGCGAAGACCCGGTAAAAGTGCACTTAACACACTAGGCTTTCAGGTATTTGCCCATTCGTTTGTCTCTTAACGTTCACGATCATAGCATGAAACAGTGAAAAACTATTTTTTTTTTTTTTGACACTGATCGAACAGAGTAGAGTAGCGACTGCCAAATACCGAAATGGGGATTGATGTTATTACACGGGAAAAAAAGAAGTATAAGTGTTGAACATGAAACGACTGCTGTTTATCTATATTACTGGTTCATGTTTTTACTTTCCGTGGCTTTGGGCTTTGAACTTGCACTCGTTTAGCTGTGTGAACGATGATGTAGCTTAGGAGTCCAGCTGAAGTCAAGCCATCTATGGCTCATTATCGAGGGGTTCAAGCAGTAATGTCAGTTTTTAGCCAGTCATGCCAGAACAGTAAAAAGGGGAGGCTTGGGTTTGTTGGTTTCTTTTACTTAAAAGTTAATTATGAAATCCTATAAGCTAAACTCCAAATACAGTCTTATTTTCAAGTAAAAACTATCAAGTCTTCTTACTAGCATGAATAGGAATAAAAATTTGAAGGCATGGTTATGTCGGTGTAGCTTTTGTATCTAGACAAACTGTGCATTGTGGGGATGGATCCTTTTCAAAAACAGATCACAAGATGTGTTTTCATGAGCAGTTCATTAATTTTGCCAGAAAAGACCTCTGATCATTTCTCATGAAGGTATTTTTGCATGAGAATTTCCAGAGGCATATGTGGATGAATGTTTTTAAAAACAACCAACCAACCTTGTTCTTGAACTTCATAGGTGCATTCCTGATAGAGGAGATTGTGTTCCCATCTTATGTTTTTCCTGTTTTCTGCTTGCTGCACAATGCTAAGGAGCGTAAAGCAGTATAGAACCAAAATAATAACCCTAATCTGAGTCAGATAGGGTTTTCCTCTGCCATGTGTCAGCTTCATTGAACTGTCCCTCAAGTATGTCCTCTGGATGGGCAGGTCCACTGCCAAAGCCAGCATGTTTACACCATGGCAGTAGATTTTAACACATTGTGTTTCACAGAAATGCAATGACTGCAAATTTAAAATAGAAAAGAATTTGAGTGAAGATGAAAAAATCTTCCATTAGACCATTATGGTCAAACGGTAATTGCAAACGGTCGCTAATAATGATAATTCATATTGATGAACTTGTTCCAACTCTCTGGACTTTTCTATCATCAGTGCTTTTAAAAAGTTTGCTCTTTGGTTGTGTTGATGTGTTGTGTTTTTGTGATGTAATTCAGTGTTTCATGATGTGGTAGATTACCTAATCAGACCTAACATGGCCCAATAATGAAAGTTTCTACAGCTCTTAAGAAATTACAATGTGATTTTACATTTCCCTTACAAAACTCTTACAATGGGGAAGTTTGCCTCCTCCCCTATCAATTAAATTGCCTTTTATTATAGCAATCTTACCAAGCAGAAGAATGCATTAGTTACAAACCTAACTATCCACCGTTTGCTTTTTTTCATAAGAACAAAATCTTTCATTCAAAATTACCAACAGAGCAACTGCTGACCATAAATACATGTATTAATTGGCTGTATGGCCTTAAAAAATAATCATATAGGAGAGATGAGGTTACGTGCTCCAGATGCAAGAATGAGGTGATACTACTATTAAAGTAGAGGGTTCTTGCAGCTGATAAAAAAGATCAGACCATGAGAGGTCAAATACTAGGTATCACATTATGCATGCAGGTGCCCTATGGGGCTACATTTTCTTTCACTTTAAAGTGCATATAGTCCCTTTGTTTGGTGCCAAGCCAAAAGTAGACACATACTATTTTAACAGGCTAGTTTTTTTGAATAGAGGTCTTACTTTGGCTGGAAAATTTTTAGTGGCCTGTAAATAGGAAAGGGTTGAGAACCACTGTAACAGTAAGTGTGAATTTTTATAGAGCTGCTCCATTTATTGAAGCATGTTTAGTGGCAGTACTTGGCTTTATTCACCAATACAGTCAATGTTACTATTTCACAACAGTGTTCAGTTTAAGTGCTTCATGTAGTAGAGCAATTCTTCACTGCTCTTCCCTTCATGGAATTATGGCTAGCCAAAGATAGGGGTGAAAATGCACTAAGGTTATTTAAAAAAAAAAAAAGATGCTGTCTTGTAACCCAATGCTTCTTGAGAGTTTATGTATTAAAATTTCATATTAATTTCCCCTCTTTCTTCGGAGTCTTTGTTGATGTGTATGTAACTTGAAGTTGTGGAAGGAACTAAGGTGACAGTTGTGCAGTGACAAGGTTTTATCGCCTTCCTCTCAGAAAGTTTAGGAATCACAGGACAAATGGAAGGAAGTTCTATCTGAATAGAGTAGGCAATCTGCTTTCAAGATTTTTTTTTCCCAATGGCTGGTTCTTATTTGTTTGCACTGTTATTTTTCTGCTTCTAGATTTTTTTCTGCTACCTCAAATTTTTGGAAAGAGGAAGACAAATGGAATTATATGATTCTTTGAACACCTAGAGATCATTCCGGTACTATAGGTAATTATTGTATTTACCCAATTCGAACAGTAACTTATGCTACAAGGAATGTGATTTTAGCCCACAAAGGTACTGGGTCTTCCTTACACCTGAAATTTAATCTCTTTTGTGTTATACATCTTGTGAAGGCTTCCTTCTGGAGAGCGTACACAAGCAGAAATTGACTTTGCTTTTGTGGACTTCACATCCTAATGTTTGGAACATTTTTATGTGATTTCATCACTTCTGCTCTTTATCAAAGCATGCTGTATAGAAGGCTGTCAGTATTACTATAAAGTTCAATTTTAATATTTTCAAAATGCATGAGAAACCTCTGACTTTGAATCTTTTAATCATTCTAGGAAAACCAGGAAAAGTTGATACTGAATCTGTGAGAGAAAATACTGCTTTAGAGAAATGCTTGTGAATAGAGGCCCACCGACTGCACAGTCAAATCTCATTACTCCAATAATACTGACTGGCTTTCACTTTCTTTCATTTTTTTAGCAGGAAAGCAGTAAGACTGTTCTAAGCTAAAGTAATTTTCAAAGGGAATAGCTTTGACATTTACACAAAGCAAAGGGATAAAAGCATGTTGAAAACATGAATACATGCAAGAATCTAGCTTTATCTGAACTCTCTGTAAAGTAAAATACTGCTGAAAAAATAGTGGTGAGGGTGAGAAAAGCAGTCCAATTAATTTAGGAATACTAGGTTTTACTAAAATGAAAAAATCTGCTTTCTTGACTGTGAGATCTCTCTGCTTTGGGAATGTTGATAAATAAACTCCTTTATTGTCTAGAATTTATTCATGTTGTGATACAAATGCAGAAGGGAGACGGTCTTTCTCGCTGTTTGTGTCATCATCTGTCACATCACTGGCAATTTACCATATACGTAACATTTTTAACAGTAGATGCTTTAATTTGTTCTGTTGTGTATTTTTCTACCTCTCTGGTTCTGGATAAACTTTTTGGCATAGTATATTGTATTGTTAATTGTATTTTGGGGGGGCTGTAACCTTTGACTAGTTTTCCAGGAGCAAGAATTCTAGAGGAATGTTGCAGTTCTACATGCTGGAATAACAGGAAGTCTCTTTCAAATAAATTTAGCCCAGAATGATAGCTGAGCACCAGCTGCAATGTCCTTTGTGGCTATCTGCTGAGACAGTTCTAGCCTAGAAGTACATGACTCTTGAGACAAAATTTTTATTCAGGGTGATGACAAAGCACTTGATAATTCTGGGTGTAGTTATTACAAGGTCTTGCTTTTCTTTGGGCATTTTCTGTGCGTGGCCATCAACTCATGAGTTGAGAATCATGAGTTTGGGAAGCTTAGAGTTTGAGTCCATTGCCATCCTCTCATTTCTTTGTACTGCTCCTTATTAAACTGTTGGGAGAAATTTCAATATTCTTACTTTATTTTGTATAGATTAATTATAAATTTCTTTCATATTTCAAATATTCACTTCTCCCCCCATTCATGCGCCAAAAAAAGCTATTGTGTTTTTAGTTAGTATAGTGAGTACTTGGGCTAAATGAAATTCATCTTTATAAGCTTCTAGTACTTAGAAACATATATCAAAATAGCACTTTAGTATTCCTGTTTCTCTGGTCCCAAAGAAGAAAATGCTTGTAAGACACCTAAGGAGCTTGTTCCAAGTTTATGGTTGCCAAAGTAGTACAGACTTTGGCAAGTAATTGGCAGTCAAACCTGTGGCACTAGCTACGGTAATCATCAGTACCAATAACAGGGAAGTATTTGGTGTCATATTAGTCTACTGTGCATTTTCCTTCAATGCAGGCTTATATAACACCAAAACAAGAACCTGTTTCTCACTCTGCATTGCTCTCATCAATACCAAATATTTTAGTATTGCAATGCATATTGCGTTGCATAGCAGTATTGCATAGCTTTTGGTACCTGATGCTGCAAACTTAGTGCCCAGAGGGGGGTGGGAGGCACCTGCTTAAGCTTGATGCCTTCCTCTGTCTTTACTCAGGTCTGATAAATTAAAAGCATAGGGTTATAAAGAACATGAGAATGAAACTTAAACAAGTGTCAGTCGGTCTTCCTTCAGGTGCCTTGAGATTCAGCTCGGTCTACAAAGGTATTGACACTGTTTTATTTATCCTCTCCCTTGTCTGTTTAGAAGCCTTTCCCAGACAACCTGTTAACCCAACAGCAATGATAATCAGAAAATTTTCATCGAGTCATATGTATGGCATCAAGCAATTGGGGAAACCAGTCCTTCTTGAATGCCATATTTTCTGGGAAATAATAGGCTTTATTTAATTTCTGGTCATAAAGGATTGACTTCCAGTCAGGCTTTTTTCCCTTTTCCTTTTTTTCCCCTTTTTTCATTTATTTCCCTTGGTCAATCTATATCCTTATTGGTAGCTTCCACTATAGATTATATCAACACTTTTCTGAGCTTTAAAAATTATTAGAATTGCTAAGGTTCCCCAGAAATTATTTTGAGGACAGACTTTTTGTTTTCATTATTTTGCAGTAGTTCAAAATGGAGTAGCTCTACTTACCAAAATAGCTGACCTCCTCCAGATTGTCAGAAGTTTTAGACTTGGCTGCACCTTTTTCTCTAGTGGTCATGGAAGTTAAAAAGAATTTCAAACAAATGCCAAAATGTACTCCAAAGAGAAGGAACTGAAAAGGTGGATCACTGTGGGAGAAATCCTTATTCCCGTCTTATTGCAAGGTAGAATGACTAATTATCAAGCAGGGCTGCTGATTAATAATTATGTCTTATGGACTATGCTGGCATTTTTCCAGAGGACAAATATCTGTAAAGTTGAGAGAGATACTGATTTCAATCTGTTCAGAGGAATACTTTGCCAATTAATTACCTCTTCTGGCAATTCTAGGTGCAACTGATGTTAAAAATCCTGATGTCTTCCATAACAACAGGATATACCTTGAAGAAGAATTTTTGATTAGTAACTTGGATTCTTCCAAGGGCACCCATCAGATTTTCAGAATTAATGGAAAACTGTTTATAAAATTGTACAAGATGTTTTTGTAAAACAGTGAAATTTAAGGCAGAGCACTGGCTTCATCACTTCTAAAATGTGTCTGGATAGACTTGTCTCACTGCCTTAGCTGATACTTTTGTCAAAATAGTCAATATGCATTGTATTGACTCTATTTAAAATAATTTAACTTAATTTAAAACTTAATAAGAATTTAACCAACTTCCTTAAAATTTGGAATGCTTTCCAAGTCAAGAAATTGCCACTTAAATCAACATTCTACTTTTATTTTGTGAAAACTCATATGGCCTTGTATTACACATTCAGTGGTGGTGGTGGTGTCCTGGAGGAGTATATCAATTGTTCTAGACATCTTTTTAGATATAGAATATAAGTGCTTTCCTACTTAAAGGATAAATACCTTTTTAATTTTCAGAAATGTCACCCCTTACAGTTTCAAAAAGCCACAGCTTGCCCAAGTGTTTTGCATAATTACAGCCTTTTAAGCCTTTGAAAAATGTCTTGAAAATGTAAGGTGTTTCTCATGCCTACACTTACTGGATTTTATATGGGGGAGAGGAGAAGCAGAATGTGTCTTACGTAGAAAGAGTGAAAGCCTAAGTAACTAACGAGAGTGCTGTGGACAACTTCATCTTTTCAGACCTGTTTCTGATAGTCTTTCCTTAATTATTTCCTGTGGGTTGCAATTGAAGACTTTTTGTTCAGCTAGATAGGCTTCATGTCCCCAACGATAAAGCAGTTCTCACCTTGGCGAAGCATTACACCAGCAGCATTGGAAAGGCCAACATTAAATGAAATATTAATTCATTTTGTGAAATGCTGGGTATTATGAGGCCAGAACCATGATTCTTTCTTTCATCACTCTGTTTTGTGATGATAGTATTCTGTGTTTGGTTAAAAAGAAATCCCTCCCCTCCAATCTCAGTTCTGATTAGAACTTAAACCTGTAAGAAGAGAGGCTCTGCAGGAAACACTTTCTTCACTAACTAGTATCTGAGGTACAACTTTCTTCTGAAATGCCATATTAATAGCAATTACCAACAAGAAAAGAAAAAGAAAAAACCCCAATCTTTTGAAAATCTAAACACAAAACATAAAAAATAGTTCAACTTTGCAGGAGTAGGTTTTCGGTTGAGTGAAATGTTTCTATTTTGAAGCTATTTCGGCTCTATCTGCTTCCTAGTAGTTTTCCTGTAGTTGTCTCTTCTCATCTTTTTTAATTGGTTTAATTGGCAATATATTTTAAAAGCTGGACTTAGATGGAGCAGAATAGATTTCCTATTCTTCCTTCCATGTTTCTCACATTTTTTTCAGAATAAGTGAGAGGGTGTGGTAGTATGATGTACTTTCGGTTTTGTAACCCTTTCATGCTCAGGGTTGCTTATTGGCGGCCATATTCTCAACTGCAGGAACGGTTTAAACATAACATTTTTAATATTGACTTTGGGAAGATCTTGTAGCCTATTGAACTATAAGCAGATTCACTTTCTAAGCATTCCTTTTTTTTTTTCTGGCACTTTTGAATCCATTTTCTGTATACCTTTTCATAAAAGGGAAAGAGCAATGAAGGAAAAGAAAGAGAGAAAGGAAAAACCTGTGGTCAGGTCTTTATACCATCCTGCTCTCAAAAATTTCTTTCAAAGTATGCTAAGCTATTGTGCAATCATAGCTATTCAGAACCAAAAAAAGGAGAACTACATTATCTCAAACCTCTTTTAGGTTTTTTTTTTTAAATTCTGGTGGTTCTTCTGATGTGTCTTCATCTCTTCCACCTCCCCTCCTTTCTCCAATATGTTATGAAGCTGTAAGAGGAAATACTGATAACATTTTTATATGGGCTATATAGGCAAGATGATGATATAATCTGTCTAGTACAGATTTCAGTTGACTTGGGTGGAAATAGTATCATTTGTTATTAAAAAAAAAAAGTACACACCATTCTTACACTTACTGTAGCCTCAATTTCAGAGCCAACAGAACTTGTCAAAATCAGGATAAAGTATACCTGTAGAACAGATTAAATATTCACAGCACCTGGCTATGTAATATGGTACATATTCATAGTGTACAATAAGACAAGAATCAAGTCCAGAGAGGTTTACTAACCTGACCATAAAAAACACAAATGGTAATATGGCTGTATTACCAAATTAATTAAATGTTTACAAGTAGCGTATATGTGGTGAGGAGACATAGGAGAAGCTCACAGGAAGATGAGGTTTTTGTCAGTGGTTTTGGTGATTGGATTGTTTGCAAGCAAGTTCTTACTTGTTACAAGAGTAGACATTTTATGTTGACTTTTGCACAAATAAGCTGTTAGCCTGACAGTTGCCTTCCAGGTAAGTAAAGCATTCTATATTGATTATTCGTTATAAAGAAGTATATTTGAATATTAAATGATCATGTGGTCCTTGCCAAAGATGAAATCAAAGTTTAAATCTTGCTCTTTTACATGCAGTAAGAGAAATGGTATTTTGGATGTAAATGTAATCACAAGCTTGTGCATTCAAACTGTAATTAAAACATTAAGAAAGTAGAGCATTTAATGATGTTATCATAACTTGATAAGGCTTGGCAAGCTCTTCAAGAACCATAGCATTTTAAGCTTGGAAGTATTTTCCAAGTAAATAAAAGTAATTAACTAAAATTAATCTATGAGTTTATAAACGTGGGCAGATCAAGTGATAAGTAATAGAACTCCTTTGTACCTCCTCTCACTTCTTGATAATTTTTTTTTAATTAACAAATACAAATTTAAATTGCACCTTTGCATAAGAAATTGACTGATGTTTTGACCAAAGAACAATTGTACTTAAAACAAATTAAGTGATAGTTTCAGTAAATATTCAAACATTATTGTTTGAAAACTTACAAGCTCAATGAATGAGAAATACTTTTCATAAATATTGAAAGCTAAATTAGGAATTCTTAGAATTTTGCGCTAATGGGGAGGATAGACGGGCAAACGATTGCAGACCACCTAAATCTGATGAGATCCATGTGCAGTAGTGTAACATGTTAGTTTTGTATTTCCCTTAAGATTTAGCCAGATTTGATAGGAGAGAAAGAAAAAACATTTGGTAAGCAAATAATGAAAGTGTTTTTTCTCAATTATGCCTTCTCCTTCTGACAGTTTAGCCATCTGGGTTCATGAGTTTTCTCTTTTTTGAGCATGCTACTTCGGTAGTGGACCTCATGCCCCTCGGAGTGCCAACAGTTTGGATTAGTATCCTGTGTTCCTCCTGGCACTTTGTTTATATTGCTGTTGTCTACTTCTCACTCTCTGTGCAGTACAGGAAATGTTTTAGGATTCCTGTAAAAACAGGAGTGAGGCAGCTAAGATGGGGATCAGTATGCCTCTTAGGATAGCTGAACAGTTAACTCTGCAAGTACTTTAATGATTTAAAGGTTTAATAGGTGGTCTAGATTTCTACCATTGTTGCCTTCTTTCTCAAGGTCATTTTAGTTTTACACATTGTCGAAGGGTAGGAGCTCATAGTTGTGTTTGCACAATCAATCAGATATTGTGATGATTTCTGTTCTACTTTGTTTCTAAATCCTGGGCTTAGGTGATACGTAGCCACTCAAGCTAAGGCAGTTGTGCATACTCAGGAGCAAAAGATATGCAGCTTGTGAGTTCCCCAGACGAGTTGGCTTTATGTCTTTTGGTTTATCAGTTCCTCCCTAATAACATTTCTGTCTACTTGCCAATTTCAGTCAAACTCTGACAGAATGGAGCCCTTATTGTGTTTAAATTCCTGAAAGGTTTTGAAAATATGGATAGGTAGGGAAGGCCAAATAAGTAATACGGCTTGACCTGCAAGCTGATGAGCCCATCTGCTTCTGGGTCTGAACACGATAAAGGATTTGCTTGTCCTTCCTGTCCTGGTACTAACTAGGGAGGGATATGCGTGCATGTGGGTGAGGGAGACTATGTGAGATGAAGCATGCAGGAGAACTGGAGTTATTGTTAGAAGAGCTTGTAAAATAAATAATAGTGGGGAACCTGAGATTACTTCTGCATGAAACTGCAGAGACAGAATGGAGAACCTAAGAAACCAGTTTTCTGATTATGTTTAGGAATGCATGGTGACTTGATACGTAGTTTAATCTGAGATTTAATAGTATCCAAATACAGAATTAAAGGATATTTTTCCTTATGTGTCTCAGATACATATTATTTTAAGCAACATTGACCCAAGGCAGAGGACTAGTTTTGTTTTAGAGTGAAGGGGATAATTAAATGTACTGTTATTTGTTCTGCATGGTTTTTTCCTAATAATACTTCCTTGAGCCAAATCACTGGTAAAATCAATGGAAACCTTTAATTAACATCTCTAATTTAATTATGTTGCTTTTACGACTTTGTGAAGCTTATTGTAACATGAAAAACCTATTGTCAAGATACGATGCTTGTAATTAAAGCAAGTAATACAAGGCATTTTATTGTGTATTTATAAACAGATATATGTATGATCCAATTTAAACATCTCTGGGACTATTTGATTATGAATACTGCTCTCTGGTATTGATCTCTCATTTCAGTGCTTAATTTCAGATTTACAGTTACTGCTGTAAATGTCACTTGTTACAGAGAAATAAGATGAAAGAGTTGGGTTTTCTACTCTACAAGATAATAGTTTCTAGTAATGTGTATCTGTCAGCTACTTGTGTGTCTAATTATAAACAGGATTTTTATTAGTGATTGGTGATAGTTCATCTCACAAGTCCTTAATTGGAATATGAACACTTAAATGCTCTTTTAAAAATCTTTAGTATAATACATATATTTCGTAAGAAATTGAGATAATTTCTTTGTGTGGCATTTCTTGCGTAGTCATTGCTTCGTCTGTGTTCAATGGACTGTATAAGGAGCAGTCATCGCTGACAAGCTGAATCGGAAAAATGCTCTTCTCTACTGTACTGTTGTATTAAAGTAAATCATATATATTTAGAGTTGGCATAGAAAATCTTAATACCATACTGGAGCGGGGAAGAACATGTGCATGTACAATGTCCTTTTGATAATGTTCTAACAAAATGCTTCAAAGTATTTCTTTAAAAAGTAAGGCACTTATTACTTTTTGTTTATATGTATAAAAGATGAAAGAAATATTTCATTTAGCAGCGGGATAAGAATAACCTGTTATGGAGCAACATTTTCATTCAGTAGTGTGGAACTGGTGCATGGAATTCCTCACCTCCTGTACATCTAGTTACCATGCTTGGCAGTCATCTTCTGTACTTGTAAGGATCATAACCACAAACTGTCAGTAGATAAAAATGTTTTATTTTTTATCTGTCTAACCTTGAGCTTACCAAAATGGTTTATTTCTATCCAGGTGGTACTTTTAAGGCTCTGATGGCATAAAGGCACTTAATCAATGTGAGTGCACAAGCAGAATTAGGGTGCTCATTTGATAGGTTACATTTCTGTCATATTACTTGTATGATAAATGCAGATTGTTATTAATTAAAATAATTCTTTACTTGTCATAGCAGCCATTCCTATAAAGTCAGTTTAAGGAAGGGAAATAAGTCCATGGAATAAGTAGATGATGGTCAACTAGATATTTGACTTCTCTTTTGCCACCTTACAAACATTTCACAGAATCACAGAATGGTTGAGATTGAAGGAACCTCTGGAGGTCATCTGGTCCAATCCGCCCTGCTCAAGCTGGGTCACCAAAAGCAGGTTGCCCATGTCCAGACAGCTTTTGAATATCTCCAAGGGTGTAGACTCCACTACCTTCCTGGGCAACCTGTACTCAGTCATCCTCACAGTGAAAAAGTGTTTCCTTATGTTTAGGTGGAACCTTTTGTGTTTTAGTTGTTGCCTGTTGCCTCTTGTGCTATCACTGGAAACCCCTGAAAAGAGCTTGGTTCCATTTTCCTTGCATGTTCCCTTCAGATATTTGTACACATTGATGAGGCTCCCCTGAGTCCTCTCTAGGCTAAACAGTCCCAGCTCACTCAGACTTTCATAGGAGAGATGCTCCAGGCCCTTCATCATCTTAGTGGCCCTTTGGTGGACTCTCTCCAGTATGTCCATGTCTCTCTTGTACTGAGAAGCCCAGAACTGGACACAGCACTCCAGGTGTGGCCTCACCAGTGCTGAGTAGAAGGGAAGGATCACCTGCCTCATCTTGCTGGCAACACTGCTCCTAATGCAGCCCAGGATACCAGTAGCCTTCTTTGTTGCAAGGGCAGATTGTGGCTTATGTTCAACTTGGCAACCACCAGCTCCTTTTCTGCAAAGCTGCTTTCCAGCTGGGTGGCCCCCAGCATGTACTGGCGCATGGGGTTGTTCCTCCCCAGGTGCAGGATTTTGCACTGCTCTTTGTTGAACTTCATGAAGTTCTGAAGGCCGATCTTGCTAGTAAAGACAGAGTCAGAAGGCATTCAGCACCTCAGCCGTTTCCATGTCCTGTGTTACCAGGGCCCTGCCCTGTTCAGCAGCAGACCCACATTTTCCCTAGGCTTCCTTTTGTCACCTGTGTACCTACAGAAGTCCTTCGTGTTGCCTTCGATGCCCCTTGTGAGATTCAACTCCAGATGGGCATACAGTGGTAGAATTCTTTGTATTGCAAGGATTTTTATGAGAAGTTCTGTTTGACATCTATGATGTTACGCACAATTGGGTTCCTAAAATGTCATGAGTGTGTGTCTTGTGTAGATGTAACATTAATTCTTGAATCTAAATAAAAGTTCTGTTTTTCATATTAATGTCTCATTAATATGGTTCTCATAAACATTAATTTGATACTTATAAGCATTGATATGATTCTTATAAGCATTCTGCTTTTTAGTGTGATGATTGTTGATTTTATACTTTGATCATTTGTGTTGCCTTTCTTTGAACCCTCTATTCTGCAACACTGTTTTTGAGTTGCAATGATCAATTGCACACAAGGAATTTCAGATGAGGTCACACCATTTGTTTTATAAATATGTAATAAAATACAATATCCTCATATATTATCCCTTATGCAGCTGAAAGTCTCAGTTGGGGGGTGGGTGGGTGTTAACTGAAGCTGCTAATTAAACAGAGGTCCTCATTGAGAGAGAAATAATGAGTCTCTTGAGGTATCTTTTGGTGTTAAATCATTCATTTAGAATGCTCAAGTCTCCATCTTGAAATACTTCACTTCAGTAGCTATGGCATTGCATAGCTTGACATTTAAATACGGTGTAAACTTTTCGTCCATGGACTTTTATGTATTTCTCTTGGAAGTTTGTGTAGTCTGGCATGGAACACTATCTTGTATTACCTAATCACTTGCAAATCTACTTCTTCACTATTCTTTTACTGTGTCATAATTGGTAATTTTCTATGTGGGGCCTAATGTAGAACTGTGAGTACCTGTGATTTTGTACCAAATGAGCATCCACTGTGCTGTTGACAATGTTGGTAGTGTTGTTCTTTACCCATTTTTCTGTGAAAACTGAACGCCTCATGGTGAAATAAAACTGCTGCTGTCATGGAAAAATGTAAAAATTTCTTCTTCAGTTTGCCTGCAAATTTGCCTACAAAGGTGACCTTGGCCATGTTTATATTATCTTGATAAAGGAAATTATCTCCATGTTATTTTGTTTGGATTTGCCACAGTCCTTCAGTCTGTGGCATATGGCCTTTTGTAGCTTTACTAGGCAATACCTTCCTAAACTGGTTCTAAGGAATGGCTTTACTTTCAGCAGCACTTGACTTTAAATATCTGGAAAACAGTGTTTTTGTTACCACTCTTCCTTAACAGTGAGGAGATGATTTGTGATTTTCTAGAGGAGATTATTTGTGCTGGAGTATTACTGCCTCTAGATTGATGACTTTACCTTGTTTTCATTAGAATTGGAGATAACAATATTCCTGGAGTGTATGAAGTGGGAACCTTTTGCTTGTCTTAATCTTTGTGTGGCAACTTGAGCCTTTTGGTACAGAAAACTGGTTTTGTGATTTGGGGGACTGGCCTTTCACAGTGTTGTCCATTTTGTATTATAAATGAGTTTTAACTGAAAAACCACAGCTGACCTGATGGACTCTGAGTGCAAACTTTTTGAGGGTGAATAAGCTTTAAGGGACTTACTGCACTGTGTACTCAGGAGTAGCTCTGCATTACAGTTTTACTTGTAGATGATGCAGTTCCTGATAATGCTTGGGTATTCTGTCTTGGATAGACAGAAATCAATGTTAATGTTTTAATGTCAAAGAAATGTAAATGTCTTGGATTACAACTGTTGTTCTGCGTGAACCAGTATTATGCTTGAGCTAAAAAAAATCTAGGATCTGACAGTGTAGTCTTCTATTACATATGGAAGTCTTTCTCCTGCACCCCACCCCCATCTGAATAAAATAGCAAACCAGGCTGTTGCTCTGTACAGGTCTTTTCATGCTACTGTTAAGCCGAGTGCTCTAAAGTCAGTGTTTCTAAACATATGGCTTGCACCACTCAAGGGAAATGTGCAATGCAAAGTGGCAGAAAGTTGCGATGCAGTGCCAGTAATTTGGCTGCAGCTCATTTCTGCCAGTCAGAACAATGAATTTAAGTATATACAGTCAGTAACTGTAGGGTGTTTTCCTCTTTTTCTCCTGGATGAACTATGCTGTTGCTGCTGTAAGGGACTTTTCACATAACCATGAGCCAGAAGTGTTTGCACGTATAAAAAACTTTGGGATAGGAAGTGATTATCGTTTTATAGAATCACAGAGCGTGAACATAGCTATCTTCCTGAAGTCTTTGTTGACCTATTTCTGTAATTTTGAGGCTGGAACACAGGAATAGGGAAGAAAAAAGAAAGTAAACATTTAACATTTTGTTTAACATACGCGTAGTTATAAGCAGAATTGCAGTTTGGGGTTTCTGTATAGCAGTTTTCTTTGAACAGTTACTTTAATGCCTCAAATTAATATTTTAAAGTTTACAAATCCCTTTTTAAAAAGTGTTAAATTTTGAATGCCTTTTAAGGCTGTGAGTATACATTTGATTAATTGATGAACATCTTACGGTCAGTGAACCTTTCTTATGCTTTAGAATACGTATCTAGGATCATTAAACATTGGCAATAATATATTACTTTATCACATCTTAATGAGTCTAGTTATGTCCAAAATATATCTTTTAATATTTAACGCTTTTGTTAAGCAGTATTTTTCCAAGAGAGAAACAACTCTTGCAGTCAAAACAAAGACTTTATCTAATTATTTTGACATTTTCATTCTTAATTGGCACTTAAAAGGATTATTAATATCTTCTAGGGACTAGCTGAGCCTTTATGCCCCTAGATCTTAAATTTAAAAATTAATAATTTTAAATCCATTTGACAGACTAAATACCTTGAAAATATCATATCTGAGTTGCCCTGAAGTTGAGTGGTGATAGTTTTTTGAAGCCAAAACATAGCAGTGAGAGGAAAGATGTTACTATGAAAAGTGATGTTGAGATTCAAAGCTTAGAAGTGCCTCAAAGAAGTATTCCATGAACATATTTGTTTATTTGAAAATTTAACTGACTTCCTAGTGAAAAAGCAAAAGTCATAATGAATAAAAGCGCTTAGACCTGATTATTTAAATAATAATTTTTCTGTATTTCCCAGTTATATACTTAATATTTAGAGTGTATCTTCCCTCAAAATATGCAGTAGAAGTATCTTAGGAGTAAAAATGTTTTCTAAATTTTAAGTAGTTATGCTTGCTTGCAATCGTCCTTTAACACTTGTATGAGTAAACATACTGTATTTAATATCAAAGAATGTCAGTGTAGTAAAGTTTTTGGCTAGTAGAAGAAAAAAAGTTGTATCTCTATGGAGATAAACTGTTCTGAAGATCTTGAAAAGAGCAATTTATAAAGCTGTCATGCTATGTTCTTGGCGTTACCTGTTTGCACAATTGCAGATTTAACATACAGTATGCATTAAAATGTTTTCTGTTTGTTCACAAGGGAGAATCTGTGAAACTGTCCCCCACTGCTAACTGCAGGAATTTAGTACTTTGTGGAGCTGCTCATATGAGAGAAGTCATGTACTTAAATGCTCAGGTGCTCCACTTTTAGGAATATCAATCTGATCAGTCAAAATCAGTTCTCAAAATTGTCTTCACAGTCAGCTTACACAAACTCATTAATGTGAACAGAATTATGTTCCCAAAGAGGACAGTGTACCTGTATTTAAAATGTTGTTATGATTCACCACAAAACAGAAAATGGTTATTCCATTGCAACAATGACAAAGCTCAGAAAACATGGGTGTAAGCACTCTTGTTTTTTCATTAAATGAAAACTTTTGCCTTCGTAAATGAAAAAAAATTTCAGAATCCTTGCAAAGTCTGTGTATACTGTGTTTGACTAAGATGGTACTGTTCAGCTTACCTTTTTAGCAGGTTTCTCGGTAATGTGTTAGTGCATTAGAAAGACATATGATGGGAGGCCATAGACTAGCGGTGTGCATTTGGATTTGTGAGCACCTATCACTAGATGAGATGTCAAAGATGAGGTTTGGGTGGTCCTAGTAAGTGGAAGTCCTAACAGTTCATTATTTAAGATTTCCTCAAAAGTCTGCTAGCTTTTATCAGGTCCCCTCCTGGGAGTTACCACATTATTCATAGTAATAAAGATTGTCCAGCACAAGAAGAGTCCCTCAATTATTTCTGAGCAATGTTATCAATTTAAACTGAAGAATTAAGTGGCACTTGTCTCATCTTGTCATTTGTAATACAAACTCGTATCTAATTTATATGAAACAGAGAAACATTTTAGATATTTATGCAGTCTGTCTTCGAACTGTAATTTGGAAAGTTTGTATAATCTAGAAAAATGAAAGAAAATAGAAAACAGTTTTATGTTTTGGTCTCTTAAAACTACAGCACATCTTGTTTTCTAATCTCTGTTTGAACCCATAGCTTCACAGCTGAAGAAAAGCAGTAATTAGGCTGTATTTCCCAGTAAGTCATAAGAAAGTGCTGAAGAAGCAGTAGAATCGGCAAATCTGCCATTGTCTTAGTAGACTTGTACTGGGACAGTTTGAATTTTAAATGAGTCTGTTATACAAGAAAGAGAATCCAGGTCAGTCCTTATGTATAATGGATTTGCCATACCAGCAGAAATAAAGGTATTTAAAGCTTACTTTTCATAGTTAAATGAGTAATTAAAATAATGCTGCTATGATGAATGTTAACAAATACACCACTCGCTTGTCCTGCTTCTCCACCCATGATGAACACCTGACACCAACACAAAATATAAGGAGAGGATAAATAAAAAGATGCCATTTTGTAATTACTTCTTAAGCTGTACTGTAGTTTCACCCAACTTGCAGTTACACAAATGATGGTGTTTGAACACTGCAGTTAAGCTTTTAACAATTAGCTGTATGTGTACAAGATGAGTAGGGTCTGTATGTCATTTTGGTTAAACATCTGTACAATTTTTATGCTGATATATTAAATCATTATCCTTCTTAAATATTTTGCTGTTTGTCTGTGTTTAAATGAAATCCCCAGCAAAGATGGCAACAACTTTGTGTATTTACCTACTTAATCACCTCACCTTCCAAGTATCTTCCAGCTGGTTTTTGGACATGCTGCAAAGGCCTTGGTATATAGCTTCTGGTAGGCCAGGATGCTGGCAAGGTACACATTCTGAAATGCAGCATCTCTTTGTAGAGAACAGCTGGAATGCTGTTTCTATAGAAATGAGCTTTGCTAGCATTTCTGAGAAGCACTTTTATAAATAACTGTGTTCTGAGCAATGATGGGTGAGCTTTCCAGGGTAAAACTAGCACTTTCAGCATTGTGGTTCCCAAGAAAATAGCACGATTTACTCCAGGCATTGAGTATGAAATGGAGCGTTTGTTTTTTGGGTGGTGAAATTGGGCACTGTTTAACTTTTCGTATGGACTCTGCATATAACCTGTTTTAAAGAACACTGCAGGTATTGTGATTACAAGATCACATCTTTTGTAGCTCATAATATTCATCTGAGGGACAGTGACTTTCACTTTTGATGAAAACTGTAGGTAGAAAAGAAGCATTTCTTATAAATTTGTTGCATATGTATCTTGGAGAGTTGAACAGACTAACTGAACTGTGAAGATTGAAAACTAGATCTGTTTATCAAAGACTGATAAAATCCAGTGCCTCTCTGTTGTTCTAAAATTGTTATTACTATTTGCATGTGATTGGAAGGGGTCTCAGCATTTTATACCTAATTGGCTCCATATGTCATAGAGGAAATAGGCTGGTTTTCATAGGAGACGTAAATTGGTCATTGTGTGTTTTGTCCTTTTGGCTTTCTCTTCCTCATTCAAGTAAAAACTTTTGTTGGATATTTTAATACATTACGTAAATTACCTATCTAGAGGGAATTCTGTCTCAAAAGTATGCATCTCTTTTTCACTGTTCCATCACAGTACTTTTATCCTGATCTGGAACAGCTGATTGTCTATGATCAGAAAGAAGCCTTTTGAGCTGTCATCTTTTGTTGTCTATTTTGAGGGGGTGTGTCTGGTGTCTTGGATAGTGACCAGTTAGCTCTTTCTTGCTTTTGCTTTTAGTGATGTGTAAGTGAATGGAAACCATTAGCTCATTTCAGATAGAAATTTTCAGTTACTGCAGACCTAGATTTGAATCAAAGCACATCAAGATGAAAGACTCTATAACCCAGTACTAGTCCCTTGAGCCTTCCAGGCTGTTCTTGTCCTTTTTAAGTTAGTGCATGTCCTGTAATGGGAAAAAAATGTTTACAGTTCAGTTTCTCCCCAGCATAATCAGTTATCTTTGGATTGGTTTTAAGTCTTTTCTGTAAATTTATTCTGTAGCAGTGCAGGAAGAATTTAATTTGCTTTTTGTTTTTGTTTTTTTTCCCCCCCCTCTGTAGTAGCAAGAGTTAACAGAATAAGAAGTAGAGATTCTAAGATGCAGTACAGGAATTACATTCTCTGTCATTTGTGGTTTAAGAAAAGGGGGTGGTATTCAGCTCTTGAAAGGGCTTTAATGAATACTGTTTGGTGTTTTTGAAAGCTAATGGTCAGAGGAGAGCAACAGAAACAGCCTTGGAGCTTTTAGGGTAAACTGATTAGCATTTTTCCTGATTGAGGTGATTGTTTTATCCTCCTCTTTTTATCTCAGGATTTTTCACCGTCTATTGCCTTTTGTTTATATTCAAATGACATACCATTAAAGAAGCCTTTTTTATATGAATGCAATGCTTTCTCTCCTCCTTCTGTAGAAAATCTGCTTGCCACAGACAGGCAGAGCATGTGTTTCTCTTGTCTTGGTTGGGTGCACAAATCTTTTATGTGTGCTGCTTCTTACCCTGTTGCCTAGACGATCACTGGCTTTCACTAAGGATGTCTGGTTCTCGTAAAGAGTTTGACGTGAAGCAGATTTTAAAAATCAGATGGAGGTGGTTTGGTCATCAGGCATCAGCCCCTAACTCCGCGATTGAAAACCACCAGGGAGGCTTCTGGAATAGAGGACAAAATGTAACAACTGGTGGCACAAAGTTTTTAGATTCGGGTAACCTACCTTTAGCATCAGTTGGTTACAGAAGGTCCAGCCAACAGGATTTCCAGAATTCACCTGCTTGGCCAATGGCATCCACCTCAGAAATCCCTACATTTGAATTCTCAGCAGAAGACTGTGGAGGTGCACGTTGGCTTGACAGACAAGAAACAGATGATAGAGCAAGTGAAGAAGAAAATGAATCGGACAGCAGTTCATGCAGGTTAATTATTACTTTCCTATTGTGAGAAATGTGTTTTCATTTCATGTTTACAGATAGCGTGCATATCTAGGCTAGCCTTTATTCTAGATTAAAATGCTTCAGAAACCTAGCAGCTGCTGTGCATCAGAAACAGAAAATGATTTATAATCAGGGTTCTGTGTGTTTACTAGGACCTTTTTAAAAGTCAGCTTTAGTCAATGTGAATAAATAAAGTGCAAATGTGGATGCACTCACTTGTGTTTTAAATAGTATACCAAGTACATGCTGCTAAGAACAAGGTATTGTCCATTACATGGTAATGTTACAGGATGCTTTCTAAATTATTTTGAAGTGACACTGATTGTTTAGTTATGCTGAGGATTAGTCCCATGCCTGTTAGGAGAAAACTATGAAAATGTAAGCTTCTTGTGACTCTTATCTGATGTTTCCACATGTTTCTATAAATGAGGGAGATGAAACTGTAAAAAATACTTAGACTATGAAACAGATTTTTTTTTTCTTGTGCATGTGCAACTTGAAGGAAAAAAAATAATCATCTGTTGAAAGCCAACCAATTTGTGCTTTAAAGTGATTGCAGTTATCTGCCCAGGTGTCTTAAACTGTGTATCTAGCTTAAAAAGAAAAAATGGTTTTATTGTATCTATAAAGATGTTTTGGTGTTCTTCTCTTACATATCTTTACTAAAGACGAAACTGTAAAATTTGTTCTTAAATGACAGGTGTTTACCAGTTGTTGTAAAGTAGGCAAGTTAAGTATCAGTTTAATTCTTTTATTTCCTTTTACTGCTTAAGTCAGCCGTTCTTTACTAAAAGTATTTTTCCTGTTTTATAGTGCACGTAGTGCATAATAGTTAGCTTACCATTTCAAGTAAATTTTATCATGTTTGCTTTCTCGCTTTTAAGATAACTTTATGATGATAAGGCATTTCAGAAAGTATGGCTATTTGAAAGGGTACGCTATTTAATAAAGACTATTAAAGACAGGTCAATCTAGTTATAGCAGGTTTAGTGTTTTGCATTCCCTAGGAGAAGAATCCATTTAGTGCAAGGGCAAGGTAGTCTATAATATAAACACTGACTATATATGGTTTATATAACCTTTAAAGATTCAAGGAAAGGAGGGAGGGTAAAAACGCTCAGGAGTCAACACAGTCTATTTGCTTTTATCACTGAATGGCAAAAGTACTGGAATTACAGGGAAAGGAAATCCTGCATACTGATGCTTTGAAACAGCAGTCTTACTGTGCTGCAACAACTATATAGCTATAAATAACATATCTCTGAAGAGGTCCTATTTTAACTGATTTTCAGGTATGAATTTTTAAATACCTGTGTCACTGGATAATATATATGATATAGGTGTAACATCACCTTCCATTTCAGCAACATCTACTCGTGATGTGAAATTTTTATGTACAGTATTACCCCAAATAGGATATTCTCACCATAGCAAGGCAATCTGTGTAGAAAAAACATGTAATTTTAAGAGATAAATGTGTAGATTGAAATTACTACATATTTGTCCTTAATTGTAGGAGAAGAACTTACATATGAAAAAACTAATTTGTTACTTTGTAGAATTGGAGAACTGCAGATACCTATTTAGGGGGTGTGAGAAGTCTATATAGCATTGGGGGTTTTTTGGGTGGGTGTGTTGTGTTTTTTGGGTTTTTTGCAGGTGGAGTTGTATACTACAGGCAATGCACGTAGGATTTGAACTTAGTAAATTTGAAGTATCTTTTTAATTATGTGCTTAATCATCTGTATCATCTAGAGTTATTTGTAATTCCTTTATTGTCTTGTAATTCTTGCTAGTGTTTTACTTTCATGCTTTAAAATAAATATTTTAGATAAATTTTGAGTTCAGCATTGGTACAATTTAATATGTAACTAATGGTAATGTAAGAACTTGCTTTGTATTGTTATCTGTATCTCTAGTCTCATGGGGAGACTGTACTTAAACCATGTTTTGTTCACTCGCTTTAAGAATGTATGTAGTCTGCCCAACAGCTTATAAGTCTGCCTAACAGCTGGAATTTTTCTGATGTTAAGAACTTAATTAAATGGTCTTTTTTTATTAGTCTAAAATATAGCTTCTTATCTATTGACTTGAGGAAAAAAAAAAACCAACACTTTCATCTATGTAGTTTTCAAAGGGTGCTTTTCCCCTATGAAAAACCTCAATTAAAAACAAATTGCGTGTATGAAAAAATCCTTTTTTTTAAACTTTTGTAGAAGCTATGGAGTTACCTTACTTCTTTACTCCTCTAACTTATTGCCCAGTTACAAGCCCTAAAAGCATGAAGTGACAGAAGCAGCTCTACTGCTTTGTGTTTATTAATCATCCTTCCTCTTTGCCATGTCATATAGCACAGGTAGAATAGCATTTAAATCAGGTCTTTGTCATTATGAAAGCTTTAGATCATTACGTGATTCATGTAGAGGAGAGCCACTGTAGAATTCGTTTGTTATTAGTATAGAGCTTGATGGCATACGGAATAAGCAAATTCCAAGTTTAATACCAGATCTTTGACAAAGGCTGCATCTGAGATGCAAACAGATCATCCGGATTCAGGGATCAGAGCTAGTCTGCTATAATGCTGTTCACATACTCCTATGTGTTGTTTGTAACCAGCTTTAGCTTGAATGATTGTTTACTGGGCCAGTCAGACTTGAATTCTTTTGCTGGTTTTCGTCTCCTAGATTTCTTCTATTGCTGCTGTTTGTTAACTCTCCTACATTCCTGAGGTGATGGTCATCATTTTGGATTTGTACACTTTTTAAAATTTTCCAACAGCTGTGCAGACTCTTGTATAGCAAATTTAAGCCTATTAGCAATAGATTTCTTTTTCTTAACTTTCTGTGGGTGCCTTAGCAGCAGTCTACAGACCTTGAAGGCACAGTGGATATCAAGCTAAAAATACCTAGAGCATACCTAGTATGCAGGGTATCGTATCTGGTTCATTTCACCCAGGCATACATTAAAATATTGGAATTAGTTTACTGTAGATTGAAGTATGGAAATGTATTAAAATATAATATAAAATGTGTATTTATATTTGAACATTAAATACAAGCAATATTTCAGAATTCATTAGTTGTCCTAACCTCAAACAGTTTAGTAAGATGTCTGTAATTGATTTTAAGACAAGGCCTGAATGTACCGGATGGTAGCTACTCTGCAGTATTGCTCTGTATGAACAGTCTTGGAGTTAGGATGTTGTAACTTCCAATCTAAGTCTTCCCCCCCCGCCCCCCCCGTTTTCAGTCTACAGAAACCTTTGATAAGTCTTTTCTTTCAGCTCAGTCTTACTGACCTTTGAGGCTGTAAGTTCGTTAGGACCCCCAGTTGTGCTGTGTATTTCTGTGTATCTCCTGTCACAAAATAATGCAAACTGTCAAGTAAGGACAGTGGATACATTCCCTAATTGTGGCATGATAGTAGTATGATACTTGAACTTAACTGAAAAACTATAAAAAGAGCATTTTTTGCTAGATATATGCATGAATTAGACAAAAATAAGAAACTTTGTTATTGAAAGACAAGTTGTTTTACAGGGGAGAATCTCTAGCCTTCTCATTTCTTTTTTTCCATGCTACTGCTAAAATTATTTCATTTTCCTCTGTGCTTTTTACATCTTCACTTGGTTTATGTCTATGCACATTTGAAAAGGGTTAGTGCAGCACAGTTATATAGCATATATGAGGCAGATTTAATCTAGTAAGCTTGAACAGTAGATGTTGTAATGAAGATAAGGTAACAAGGCTTCAGCACTGACTTTGCAAAGCCACAGGGAATTCCAGCTATTTATTTGGATGAAATGGTCTTCCATCCAAGATGATCATAATCACTGATCATCACATGATCAAAAATGTCACATGCTTTGACTACATTAAAGCTCTGTCAGGTATGGTTTTGTACTACTGCACTTCTCGATCACACTGCAATGTAGAGGTATCATGAGGTAGTCTAAGTAGTTGTTTTCCAGACAGAATGCATGTTACTGGTGACATTTGTGTGGGTATGAGAATTCATTGCACCAAATCCAAGGCATCTCTTAGAAGTAAGACAGGAAATGTCAGTGCTATAATCAAAGGTCTAGCTGCAATGAAACATGCTTACATTATTTCTTAGCAGAATTAGAAACAACTGAAGATGCGCTAGTATTGGCTTAGCAGGCTGTGTATACGTGTCTTTGTTGGGCTAGCATAGGTAACACTGGAGTCTGTGTGCCAGCTTCTCATGTCCGTTGTTACTCATGCTAGTTAGATTAAGGTTAATGCAGATATATTTGTGTTTGCTTGAACCTGTGCCTTTTGATTGCAAGACTGTAGTTCTGGCTATTGCTATAATTCTTTTATCTAGCATAGGGTAAATCACTAGCCCTCAAGTTCACATGCATGTGTAGCCTTACTGTGCTCTTCAGTCTCTTCACTTCACTTTTGTCCTCTTTCCATTGTCTTTTCTTATCTTGAATTATGATACACTATGGATTTTTAGCAGTCTTTGTTGTTACCATCTATGGCTTCCTCCTTTTATTTATGCTCTTCCCAGCTTTTGGAAGAGTGTCCTGATTTTTACCATTGCTTGCTTTTTCCAAGAATCCTTTCAGCATCCTTCTTTTCAACAAACTCCATTCTCTGCAGCTGAGGTTCTTGTCTTACTAACTTTGAAGAAGGAAATATTTTACTCCTTACAAAGTATAATATAAAATCATGGAAGCTGGCATAAAAGCTGGCATATTATTATTTCAGTAAGTTGTGTTCTGGTCTCTGTGTGCAATAAAATGTCAGGTAGCTTGAAGACAGCAGTGTAAACAACCAAATTGTTGAAAAAATATTTTTAAAACTATTTCGAAACATTGTAAAAACTGCAATGCAGGAAGCCATCTTAATGCAGCAAGAAAGTTGCGAAATTAAGATGTGTTTAAAAATGCAAAAGCTGTATCTTAATATGTATCCTAATTTGTCCAAGGGGAGACATACTCCATCATCTCTAATGTGTATGATCTAAACAATTGACTACCCTAGCCTAAAGATGACTTGAAATTGCAACAGATCTTCTAATTATATTATTACCAAAAAAAATACCTTGGGATCATGGGTTTGTTACGCAGTATAGCAAATGCGGTGTCCTGTCTCAAAGTAGACAATTAACTTACCTTTTGGCTGCATAGGATTTTTTTTTTTTTTTAGTTAGGAAGTCCAGCTACTGGAGATTTGTCTGTTCTACTAAGAGAATAAATCCCTTCGCTGGTTTTGAACAGTAGTGAAACTTACTGGTGAAACTTATTGGTGATTTGCTAGAGTAAATTCCATACGCTTCATTTATGATTGCGGAGTTCCGCTTTGATCAGTCAAACACTGGCTTTTGATTTAATTGACGTTATTCTTGGGTTTGCATTACAAGAATGTAAACAGGAGCATGTAATTTATAGTCAGAGGTACTATGCATTATTTTTCTTCCTTTTATTGTCTTCTCTAAACACAAGGCCGTCACACCCATTTTCCTGCACATACTTAATGATTTTCATCACTTATCTCTAAACCTCTTTTATTATTTTGAACCTTTTGAGGTGTGAATAAAACTAGGATTTTTACTATTTTTCTTCTTTGAAATGTCAGGATACTTACTTTTTTTAAATATCTGTATACATTGAGATGTCTATATTGGTTTGTTGATTTTCTGTTTATTTACATGTCACTTATAAAGTTAATATTCTTTATGCATGAATTCAGATTTAAGATGTTGATGTCAGTTACTTCATTTTCTGGGAAACAAAGTGGTGTTCACTGGAAACATAGTAGTGAGGAGAAAAAAAAGGTATTTTTTCCCATCTCTACAGTTTTGCCAGTGTTTACTAGTACTAATGCTTTCATCTACACCCAGTTTGTGTTAGAGAAACATATGTAAAACAGAAGCCAATTCTATGCACAGGTTATTCTTGCTCCAGTTCCCATTTTGCACCATTTTCAGTGTATCTATGAAAGCCTTTTGGGTCAGTGTATAGTGCCACCTGCAAATTTTAGTAGTGTGGATAGAGCATTTGCTTTTCGTTTGGTTTCCTAAAGGGAACAAGTTTATGCAGTTGTGTTCTGCATCACCTCTGCCATTTCCCTGGTAGCTTTAAAACACATGGGCCGTTTTTATCTTAATGTGAGGGTAGGCAGAAGTCTCAAAGATAACGTCACTCCTCACAAATGGCAGCTAGTTAGTGGAGGGAAACCCAGCTTATTGCCTTCGCTGAAAAAGGGTAGAATTCATCTGCTGCAAAGCTGGCTGCGCAGCACAGCTTCCTGTTAGTCACATTATTTGCTGTCTCTTGCCTAGGGAGGCAATGCCTTAACGAATTGAGGGGAAAGGAGAAGAGCTAGACTTGTGGTGGTAGATGGAGTGGGAAAAGGAGACAAGGCATAGAAATCTTTTGAAAAACAGACTTCATTTGTTGATTCTGTGAACCAGCTGGTTGAGTCGACATAGTAGCAGTATATTTGGGGTATTTTCTCCATCAAGATTTTGCAGACAGAAATGCTGTTGTAATGCTGCCTGACTCCTTTGTCCAGTCAAGGCTCTGGAAACAAGCTGCACTTCAACATGTTGCTTCTGTCAAAAGAAATGTGACTTTTTAATGCAAGGAAATAAGCTGTTACTTGCTGCAAAAGGTTAGAAGAGACAAGGTGGTACTTATATATAAGGTCAGCATCTGTACTACATACCCTTGATCTAACCATGTCACTCTTATCTTGCAGTAAAACTACATTTTTGCAGGTTCATAGGATTTCATATTATCTCGTGGAGAAGTTGGCCTTTTTTAGAAGTACAGATGAGGTTACAGCTAAATTAGGTGAGCTGATCGTGAACAGTTTTAAATATGAGTGAATTTACACATAATTTTCAGAGATAATTTTTTCCGACAGAACTTTATACAATTTTTCAGAAAAAATATTTTAAAAATAATTTCAAATTTTGGATTTTGTTCCTCTGTCTCTGTTCCAAAATGAATAGTTTGAAATGTGTATTTTATTTTATTCTTGGTCATAATGAAGTCTTCATTGCTGCTTTTTTATTTCAAAGACAAGCATGCAGACATTTAACCTAAAAGATGCCTTCCTAAGAATAATTTAAAATGCATACAATAAAATACTTGAAAAAAGTTTTGCAACCTTTGTTATAGCCAAGGTTAATACTCATTGAAATTCGTAGGTTGTTAACTAATATGTGTGATTGCTATAAAATAACCATTGTAACTCCTCCTTTAAAATTAATCTCAATGCTTTAAAATAATTAAAATACAAATCCTGTTAATAGGAACTGATTGTGCTTCTCCCCCATAAAATTTGAAAAACACCAATGCCCCTCTTTTGAGAGAGTTTAGTAAAAGTTGGAGGAAAGAAGGCTTGTGTATGTTATGGTTTGGTCTGTTTTTATATTGAAAACTGTGCTGTGGCTTTGTTTAAGCTACAACAATGAAGCCTGAAACAACAGCAGAAGGAGAGCTGTGAATTCAGCTCTCCGGTTGTCATCACCATATATGCTTTTACTTTTGAAACTCGTTTATCCCACTTTACTAGCCCAGTTAATTGCAAAGCAATGAAGCAATTAACTGTTATATTGGGCAGAGCTCCTTATTCCAAACATCCTACTTCAATAAATAAAATCCTTTAAAAATGAATTGTTTTATACCATGGCTTATACATAATTTTGATTTCAAAAGGCATACTCATATAAATTCTTTATTAGACAGAGAAGTTGAAGAAAGCTGGCATCTTTAGTATATGAATGTTTGTCACCAGGATAGTAAAATGTGCAACTAGCATGGGAAAGACCTTGTCCTTAGAGTAACTTATATTTTTACAATCATCCTGAAAATGTACGATACTTAATAAAAATTGGTCAGTGCTAGATAGGATTTTTTTGACATAAATAGGGAAAGAAAAGAAAGACCAAGAAAAGTGTGATTGAAGTTTAAGAATACAAAAAGGAAACCCTACGGACTAATGTTCTACGACTCTTAATAATATTTCTACTTGATGTGTTACAAATACTATCTTAAATCTTAATCTTAAAGGAACATGCAGAAAGGGTTCTTTGGTACACTTATCTCATGCACTGACAGCCTCAGTTGTTAATGTAATTTTCTTAGTAGTATGTGTGAGGTGTGCAGAAGTAGCAATACCTCTAGCCTATGGGAGGCAAAATTCATACTATACCTAAAGATAAATTTGAGTCGAGAGCCACATCCAAAAGGAGCAGAGCTGCTTTGATACTCTGAGCTGCAGGACCTTGCAGCTGGGTGTTTGCTTTGAGCATGGGATTCACAGGTCAGCGTAAGATACCCAGGTTTCCTCTCTTTACGTGGAAGGGATGTAGGCCAAGAATTTTGGAAGGCACTTCAGTACTACTGCTGGGAGAGAGAAGAGCAGGTCCTTCCATTCCTCTGTTCTTCCCTTGCTTGTGTATTCTCCCAAGCTGTCATGTCTGTGGCAAACTGAACTGGGAAACAGATTCGTAAAACAGTTTGGGGAAGGAGGGAGATTTGAATTTTTCATAACCAGTCATTGGGTAATAGGCATAAATAGCCCTTGAAGCTATATCTTTCCTTTTTTGCAAGTACCTCAACTGTTAGACTGCCTCTTTCATGTTCTCTTCATGGGCCACTGAAGCTTAATCTTTCTTTCCTTCTCCTTTTCCTCCCTTATAGAAAATGGTTTATAAGTTACTGGCTAGAGGACAGGTGTAGGGTTGAACTTCTTCAGGTGAGGGGAAGAACTAAGCTTGGCTCTGTGTCCTGAATAAGTGCTTTATCATGGGTAGTGGAAAACAGACACCACTGCAATTATTTTTCTTTATTGAACAAGACTGCTGACTGCCACAGAGTTCTGTGCAGAATGTACACGTGTGCAGTCTTGGGGCTGGCAATAGCTCTAGTGAGGATGTGGTCCAGCAAAGTGCTGGCTTAGAAAGTTTTTTCCTTCTCCATACTAGTTTGTTGGTTCTTCAGTTCTATCTGCATAACTCTTTGTGAGGTTGTAATGTAAATCAAATCCCTGATATCATGGGTTTTTTTATCATTATTAATGGGGTCAATTTGAGGAATCTGGGTTAAAATATGGTTCAACCAAAAAAAACCCCAACCTGGATCAATACAGTTGAGGATGTGATAAATTGTGATAGGGAACAAGAATTTCCTAAGCATTTTCTTGTTGACCAGCACCCTGTTCTTTCCACTTCTGTTTCTTTTGCAGGATTGCTGATTTAAGAGTTGCTTTCCCTGAGTACTTCTTGCTCATTCACTGTGAGAATGCCACCTAGTTTTGCCAATGTAATGTTTTTTATGGTTACATGGTTATATTTTTCACATATATGAGTTCCTTGATTCAGTTTCCAAAATGGCCACAAAGAATACTTCTTCCAGCTTGTCAGAGGGCCAGTGGTGGAGCAGAACAAGTGACTGACTGGGGGTGAGAAGCTGACACAGCTTAAATAAATGGCTAACCACAGCTTCAGAGAGCACATGTAAGATAAAGTCCTCCAAGGGAAGTAGGTAGGCAGGTATCTCATTTCTGATCCATTACTAGATTTAGGTTTGAATTAAGTGCCAAATTGCTTGGTCTTTTTAGCTATCTGGGCACATGCGGGGAAAAAAAAAATACCCCCACAAAAAAAAAAAAACCAAAAAACACCTTTACAGAACATCTTCTGCTGAAAATTTAGACTTTGATTTTGAGGAGCTCTGTCTTGACATGAATATGGTAGGCTAAGGACTGAGCTAAGTCTCTTGGTGGATTTAGCCCTGAGCATGCTGCCTGAGTTCATGCCATCTTTGTGAAAGCAGGGGTCTGGATGCAGATCTTGTGAATCCATGTCCTTCCAAATGTTATGGTAGGTCCAGAGTATTTTATAAGTTGCCTGCATTGTGGAAAAGTAAGTAGTAGTCAGTTAAAGAACTGTGAGCAAAAAAAGGTGCTTCCCTCAGTGTACAAAATTAGAATTAATCTCCTTTATATGTGCTAGGCCCGTGCATTTCTTTTACATTTTCTCCGTTCCTCTTTTCTCCCAAGCTGCTGTGTGTATGGACAGGAATAACTTTTCTCCCCATCCACCCTTGCTTTTCCCCTGTGTTGGCTTCTACTGTGCTAGATCTCATTTCAGACACACAAGGCTTCATGGAGTAGGAGTGGTAGTATATTGATGTGTTTCGTGATGGTTTTTTTTCCCCTGCATGCGCACACTCTTTCACTAGCTCCATATATGCTGAGTTTTGTTCTAGCCACCTTAGGCTAAGTGTGAAGCAAGACTTTAACATAGGTGTGAAGTAGGACTTTAAAATATGTGGCAGGGAGAGGTTTGACTCCTTGTTGCATCTTTCCATTGCTTTTTCAGTTCGCAGAGTCTTGGTTGATGGCTGTTCTTCCTAACCATCTGACAATGCTATAGATAAGATTACTGGACTTATCTTTGTGTGTCTGTTAGTTGAAGAGTACAACATTAAATGATTGTACCTTTTTCACAAGGGTTTAGATTAGGTTTGGAGGAAGAGAGAAAGTATGAATATGAAGAGAAATAAAATTGCAGGAAATAGGTATTAAAACATATCATGTATGTCATTTTTAAAGTCACATGTGATTTTTATTTTATCATCTGTAGATAGAATTGCTGCACCTTAATATTGTGTGAACTAAGATTTCTGTTATTGTCTTCAGCAGAACCTCCAACAGCAGTCATACTTTATCATCTTGTCAAACTATGGAGCCGTGTAGCTCAGATGAATTTTTTCAGGCTCTCAACCACGCTGAACAAACTTTTAAAAAGATGGAGAATTATCTCAGGCACAAACAGCTATGTGATGTGGTGTTAGTTGCTGGTGATCGCAGAATTCCAGCTCACAGGTAAGTTCATTATAATTTGAAGTAACTTCATATTTGTTTACAAATGCACCTTCAAAGTGTGTCCTGTGTTTTGTTTAAAAAGGGTCAGAACATCCTAAACAATTTAGAATACTTTAAACATGCTTATGTTTTTTAACAGTTATTTGGAAACTAAAAGTTAACTTTTGTCTGTTGTATGCAATACAGCATCAAAAATAATTGTGATGGTTTCATGCTCTACTTCTTGTCTTCAAGTGTATAGTAAGATATTTGCATAACAAAATAAAAACCCCAGAAGTCCCAAATACACCCTCAGAGTATTAGTAGTAGTACTAGTGGTTTCTGTACCATAGAATGACTTAATTTTTTCATAAATTTCATTTTTTCTTTGTATTAACAGTTAAGTTGTTGGAGTCATAATTGGCAATAAGGACAGTCTTCTGTCTACATAAAGTTTTTTTTCTCCCATAGTAAGAAGAGTCCTTTGATAGTAGACTACTGAACACTGACAGAAAGTATTAGAGGGCTAAATTAGATGAAACTTTACCCTATCTGTCATCTGTGTAATTAACAGATCATATAGCATGCCACTTAAAATCTAGGAAAATACCAAAGATTGTGAAACAGAAGTATGAATAACTGAAGCACGTTACAGTATTTAATGCACAGTATTAATAGTTCGAATAGGAACCTAGGTATAATTAAGCTATGGTTTCGTAAGATTAGGTCTACAACAGAAATAGCAGCCTAAAGCATTCCTATTTTCCATTGCTCATTCCTGCCCCCACAGTGAAACTACAGTTTAATACTATAATAGTAATAAAGAGATTGGAAGAGGTTGCTGGTTTGGGTTTGGTATTTTTCTTAAAAAGCCAGATCTCTGCTTTTGTTCAGGTATCATCCACACTGTTGTGCTGACACAACTGAGGGAATGATAGCATGGGGATGGGAGCTGACTTAAGGAGCCGGGAGGCAGTTACACCATAACTTGCTGTTGCTCTCAGAGGCTTCCTTGTATGAAACTTAATTTTTAAACAGTCAAGATTATCCCTGATTTTTCCAAGTTGATTTAAGCAAATCTTACTGCTGTTACTGCTAAAATGGGTGGTTCTGCTCTCCACCCAACCCATGACCCAAATTCCTTTGTAAACACTTATAGCCACATAGCTGTGGATGATGATGAATCCTTTTTGGAGAGACAATAGGGTTGAGCAAGATGATTTGACTTTCCCTGTGGCTACAGAATTGCTTAAGATTGGTCTTCAGTTTGGTCAAATTAGTTGCAAAACTGCATTGTCCTTGTGGAAAGAGTGAATCAGATTAAAACAGGGCATGCACACACCCCTAGTGGATTTGCACCCGCTGAAGTAAGTTAGAAGTCAAAGAGCTTTGGAGTGCTGTAAACAGGAAAAATAGTGATTATAATAAGGAAATAATTTTACTTCCTTATGTGGCCAAGGTAGCACCTTTGCAGTATACAGTTCTGGAGTATGGTTTATGTAATAGTTAAAAAGTGTAGAAAGGGTGCAGAGGACAGCTGTGAATATCTTGTAAGGACTGGAAGATTTTTTTTGCAACAAGATAAACAGAAAGACAACATGATAACAAGTTCTTTAATGTGGTTCATACCTGTTTCTCATTTATTTAGAGAACTGACTTTGCTCCTCCAGTTTCTGCTACTGTATCTATTTCTGTAGTGCATTAGGCATATGCTACCACCTGTTAATTGCTATGATCTTCTTAGGAAGAGAAACACCTTGCTGTAGTTGGTATATTGTGTTTTAAATATTCATGAAAGTTAAGGCCAAAGAAGCACACCTTGTGCTTGTAGCAGGAGGTGGGAGGCTTATGATTGTCCTTAGTTCACTTTATAATTTTGGAGCAACTTAGAAAGAAGCTTTGACTTTTGTGTAGTAAGTTTTTTCTCCTTACTGTTTTGTTTTCAGAGAAACATAACAATAACTACAGTCTTCATCTCAGTATGTCCAAAGTGCCTCACTGAAAATTGAACTTTTACATAGTGGGAAAGATGAAGATGGAAATCTTAGATTTGGTTCAGAATTTTATAGAAATTCAGTAAGAAGACTGGCTTTATGCACTTGTAGTAGCCTGTGTTATAAGAAGAAAAATCTGTAGGATTTTTTACTGCCTGCATCCAAGTTCTGACTTTAGTATTGACTGCAGGCTGGAGAAGTCAGCGTGTTTTGGAACACTAGTGATTATTTTATCCTAAGACTTAATAAGCAACAAAAGATGTATTAAATAGATATTAGCTTAATGTCTTGTGTAAGAAAATAGAAAGTTCACTTACACTGGACAGCTCCCCCCCCCTTTTTTTTTCTTAAGAAAGATAAAAGGGTTTTTCTTAATATGTGGTCACATAGAATTGGTAAGAAAGAACATTTTTCATTATTATTAATCACACTCATATATAGAGAGGAGTTTTCAGATTTTCTGTTTTGAACCTGATATTTTTAATAGTTCTTTATTTTTTTCTTAATTCTCCATTTCTACTTTTGATGATACTTGAATGTTCTGAGGTATACGATGTATTTTTAGAGAAAAGAGCAGTGAGTTTGGTATCTGAAATAGTATTAAGCAGAGGTAATACATTATTGTAAAATTCTGAAGGGTTTTGGTTTGTATCTATTCAAAGAATTCAGGATATGAGTCTACTACAAATAAGAGTATCACATGTAGTCATGATTTTTCTGAATATGGCATTCTCTATTATTCTGAGACTGTTTATCTTCTCATTCTGTGCTGAAATTATAGCTAAGAACTTATTTAGGAGATCAAGAAGCAAGTAGGCAAGGGGACAGTTCTCCACAAGGAAAAAATGCATTATATTCCCACTCCCTTAGCCTGCAGTTCCATAAAGAAATTTTGCCAGACTTTTAATTAAATTAAATTTAATTAATTTAATTAAGCTTTTCATATCAGGTGCTTTTTCTGTGTCCACTGCAATTTCAGATATCTAAGACATTTATTACATTCAGCTAACTGCTATATCCATAATAAAAGTTTGGTTTGTTTTTTAATAACCTGCTGATCATAACATTCACACAAGAAAAGGGAGGTATGTGTAAATTCCGGGCCAGAGGGGATTTAAAGCCTGCTCTGCATCCTTTAACCAGCAACCTGAAAATCTGTGCAGAGCCATTTTCTTTCTTCTTGTTGACACTGAAAGATGGAAATACAAAAGACATGGGACTGAAGGAAAGAAGGCAAATGGAAGCTTATGTACTCTAGGGGTTAGGACACTTGTTTGGAAGAGCACAAATCCTGGTTTGCAGACGTTTTTTGTCTTGAGGCTTATTTATCTTTGTACTTCTTTTCCACATGGCTTAATAATACTTCCTTTCTTTCACAGTCTGTATTGCCTTAGTTTGTAAATTCTTCACTGCAGCCTTTTTTTTTAGCTACATGTTTATAAAAATTTAACACAAAGTGTCTTTCTAAAAAGTCAAAGTATATAAAAAAGCAGTTCTGTGATAGCTTTATGTTAGAAAAGTACTATTGCTACTAACAGTGTGGTTGTTTTGAAAAATTTTACTGAAGGGTTTATTGTAATCATCGTTTCAGTGTCAGAAGCAGCAAACATTTTGAAAGGTTTGATTTCCCTGGAAGAGATCTATAATTAGAAATCACTTTAACATAAACATACTGTATCTATTTTCAGGTATTGCTTGCTTTTAAACATACTTAATTTAAATAAATACAGATATATTAGCAGTGTGGGATAGTACCACTTTCATATACTTTTTATTACTGACATGCTTGTTATCAAGAATAGTAACTAGCTGAAGCCACCAGTGTATGAGGTGCTTCATACTAGGATGCATGAAATATTCAGTATCGCCTTACAACTTTAGTGAATGCTATTAGTGAGTTCCCTAGGATTATTTTCATCTGTTACACAGCCGCAAACAAGCAGTTGCCTAGGAAGTGTCCCTTTTATCTTTAAGATGTTAAAAACCTTGACTTCATTCTTTCAGGTGAATCAGGTTGGGAGATACTAAATCTGTAAATTGCCAGGTTTGACAGCTATAATCATTTTACGTAATAATTGCTTTGAAGACCTAAAAAACTGTCTAGATGATGCAGCTGGTGGCAGTTCCAACAAGAAGTACAATTTAATTCAGGCATCCCACCGTGCTTACGCATATTTTACTGGCGCTTAGTAGAAAACTCTTCAAAATAAGTTAAGCCGTTGTGGTGGATCTTCCTATTTTTGGATCAGTACAAACCACAGGAATTAAAGACATCAGTAGCTTTGGAACCTCCTGTAAGAGCAGGGAGACATACTGAAACACCCAGATTTTGTCAGTATTTAGCCCATAGCTGTTGAGTGTTTTTCCAGAGAGATTAATTGTTCAGACATCTTACGATCTCCCAGATGAAAAATTCTGGTATTCATGTGTTCCTTTTTCTCTACATTTTTCCTGTGCACTGAAAAAGAGCAGCATATATAATAGTATATAATAGCATATGCTACTGCATATAATTCAGTAGCCCAATTCTTGTAATCTTATCTATGCAGAATTGAGTATTTGGCAGTAGCTGCTAATTAGGTAAGAAGGAGAGTAAAGGTAAATATGTTCAACATCCACAGTCAAACAATACAGTGCCAACTGTATTAAGGCTTTTTCTTGGTGATTGTTTTGTTTGGGTTTTTTTTGTACTGTTAAGAGGCCTCTCTAGTGTCAATATATATTGATTTTGTAGGCATTTTAGTTGGGCCAATTATGAAAGAAATATTACTCTTAGGGGAAAAAGACTACAAACTCAGAATACAAAAAACATAGCTTTCTTCAGTTTCTAAACTGAGGAAAGGCAGTATTTTGTAGCATCAGTAGTTCCAAGTGCACTCTTAGTATGGATGAATATGTTAATTTTAATGATTAATAAGTAACACAAAGAGATTCTCTTTATGTTAAATACTAACAGAGCCATGATGGCTCTATTTAACAAGGAGATTGTGAATATAAGTGTAGTTTTTATAGTCATTGCACAGATTTTCTTTTGAAAAATCATACTTGTCACTTAGCTCTTTTAGAGCTTTTGTAGCAAAAAGGTCAAATATGGATGGGTAAAGTCCTTCGTGGATTCTTCAGTTATATGAAGGTATTAGCTGCTTCACGTTGTATAATCTGTATGTAGGAATGCAGTTTAATTTCAGACAACCCAAAAAAAGGTTGAAAGAAAAATCAGTTACTAGCTAGGAGATTAAAAGATCAATGAACAAGTAGGTTTCAAATGGCATGAGTAAAGTAGTAATTGATTTTTATTGACTAGTGGGAAAAACATAGGACAAGAAGAGGCCAGTTGGCTGAAAGTCTGCCTTTGTTTTCTTTTATGCTAGCTCAGTGCCACCTTGATGAATTGTCACTGTATCTTTTAATCCCCTTTCTTTCTTTGAAAGAACTTTTTTTCTGAATTAGTTGAATTAATAGAAAAGCATGGATACCTGTTCTAAGGCTTTTAATTGTGAACATGCTTCTTGGCTAAAATTATTACAAAATTGTTATCAGTATAATTTATGCTTTGGCATATTACTTGTATTAATCTACTCCTGGGCTGCACATCTTGTTTCAGCATATGCAAGTCACTCTCTGGAAAGCATTTAACAGTGTGAAGCATGTATACCTTCTCATGAATCCAAACACAAGTTTGCAAAAATAGCAAATGGATTGCATTTTAAATTTCTAATAATTTCTTTTGGAGGACTTCAAGACTGGAAATAACAGGGAGAAATTTGCTGATATCAAACAGCTGGTAGAAGGTGTTTGTCTGGAGCCTCGGGTTATTATTTGGCACTTCTTCAACAGTTATTGTTAAGATATGTACAGTCCAGCCATTTTCTAAATAATGCTGCAGCTAACTAAACCAGTTGCACTGTTGGGGGAAGAAAAAAAGAAAAAAAAAAAGACAAACCCAAAACTGTGTTAAGATTAGGTTTTAGGTTCTGTTTCCCATCGCAGAGACCTTTCTTTTTCAAGCTCTATTCAAGTCAGTATTGCCAGAGGTGACTATTTTAAGTTATTTATTTTGCCTTTTTTTTCTTTTGAATTCTGAATTGGACCTGCAGAGATACTTGGGTTATTCAGATCTGTCCATCTACACACTTTCCCATCCATTGAGAACCCCTATTTTGTACATACAAATCTGATCTTGTCATCTCATTCTAGCATCAAAAGCAGTTGCAGAAACTCTGCCTTGATGCTTAGATGAATGTACTCCAATTTCACTAAACTTCTACAGATCTCTAGGAGGCAGTATTTTCATTCAACTGCAGGTGTCATTAAACCTGAGGTTAAAATGCCTAGAAGTGATGCCTGGGCGCTACCTTGGCACAATGTTCTAATTTTTCTCAGCAAGTCAGCCACAGAAAAATTCTTGTGTTTCAAGAACACTATATTCTTTAAAAGAACAGAACTTTATTTCTCATTACAAAACTTCACTTCAGTCATACAAGATGTTAAAATAAAATTAATCTTTTCCCCATACACTCTTAACCCAATTCTGTTGCCTCAGCAACTATAAAAAAAGGATTACCCTACTGTAGGTCTGACCAATGGTCAATGGTCAGAAAATCAGCAAGAAAAAAGTAGTTGAAATTAATTAACAATTCATTACTTTGCAGTTAATTAACTAAGAGACAGTTCTTTGTAGTTCATTACTTTGTGTACGTACCTGCAACTTACTTCTAAGTACATACCTTACTCCTAAGCATTGGTGCTCACCTTTTCAATTAATTTTACTCTGTTTTGTGGTTCCTGACCTCTGTCATCTTAACAAGCCAATATAATGATTCAGCACAGAATAAACTGACATTTCATGAAGTATTAGATTCACTGAATGTATGCAGATGGACTGTGTAGTGTATTTGCAGTAGGCTTGGTTCTTGGGCTTGCTGCTTGTATAGCTCAGTACATATGCAAGTGTATTTATACTTGAATTCCCTATGAGCAAGGCAACAGTGAACTGCTGAGGCACAAAAATTAATCCAAACCACAAGGCTGTTCCTGGAGGTCTCTTAGGGAAGAGACCAGCAGACCTCATGAATAGTTATGGTAGGTTTCATACAACAGAACTATGGGTTGAATATTCCTGCTCCACATGATTTCCTTTCTCTTTCGCCCTAGTCCTGTGAACACATACTGAGACATGCATATTTTTCACAAAATTCATGCATATTTTGTGGAGTGGCATTGTTAGATGTACTCAGTGTTTTACTCTTAGTAGTCCAAAGAAACGTCTGTTGTGCACTAACATGTTTACTTAATCAGCGTCTTAAAATACTCAGAATTGTTAACAAAAGGCCAAATACATACCCACAAAAGAGATTAGTCTGTACCATCTCCGTGTTTACTATGCCTAGTTCTATTATTAGTATTAGTAAATGAATGCATATGTGTGCACCAAGAGTAAAAGCATTTTAAAGCACTTTGAAAAGGACTAGTAAGTCATTCTTTCACATTTAAAAAAGTAACTGACATAATATAAATGGAAGTAAATTCAATTTTTTTTTTATTTCAATAATGTGTATTTATATTCCATTTCCAATTTATATGTTTTTTGTGGGTTGTTTCTGTGTTGGCTATTACAAGTCATTGAGCTTTGAAAGGGTAATTAATTTACTTCAGCAGCAAATGTAGATTTCAGTAACAGTACTTCATTATTCATAGAGGGGAACTAGAGCATGGAGCAGTTTGTCAATTTTAAAATGTTTTTCTCAGTACAGTGTTTCTTCAAAGGGCAAAGTAATTAATCATAAATTAACAAACATCGGGTTGACCAAGTGTTTTTTTCTCTTCCTCTTTGTCTCTTTCCTTTTCTCCTGCACAATATACTCAGATTGGTTCTCTCCTCTGTTTCGGACTACTTTGCGGCAATGTTCACTAATGACGTAAGGGAAGCAAGACAGGAAGAAATCAAGATGGAAGGTGTGGAGCCAAATGCATTGTGGGCTCTGGTTCAATATGCATATACAGGTAATTAGAATGAAAATGGGAATTTCATCTAATGGATTGTCCTCCTGTGAACATTATATTCCATTACTAGATTTCAAATGCTCTTTAGAAATTATTATTCATGTTATTTAATTCCTTATAAATAAATAAAAAGAAATCATCGTTGCCATTACCTGAGGCAACCTGGTAGGGTATAGTTTATCTGATAATACTATATTCAGTTAGTTAACAAATTATGTGAATATTTTAAATTTATCATGACTGACAAAAAAAGGAATCTTATTAGGATTCCCTTCCCTTACATCATTATAGGTACTAATTTTGAAAAGCTGGTTATCTATTGCTGAGGGTGATGTTTGCTAAGCCTTATATTCTGTCATATCTGTAAATAATTCTGTTGCCTCTGAGTTTTAGGGAATTTAACAAATGATAAGAGCAAACTAATGTGATCTCCTTTATAATGTTACTAGGTCGCCTTGAATTAAAAGAAGATAACATTGAGTGCCTGTTGTCTACAGCTTGCCTTCTTCAGCTTTCTCAGGTTGTAGAAGCATGCTGTAAATTCCTAATGAAGCAGCTTCACCCGTCCAATTGCCTTGGAATCCGATCTTTTGCTGATGCACAGGGTTGCACGGACTTGCACAAGGTGGCTCACAATTATACTATGGTATGTTGTTATTTTAAGTATCATCCGCTTTATTTAGTAAGGAAAATACAGAATGTTTTACTGAATAAAAAACTAATGTTTTTCCCCCAGAAAGCCTTGATCATTTTCCAAGCAAGAAAGCACATATGTTTCCATGATGAGAAATGACAAAATAACTATAAAGCTGCTGGTTTAGAGTTGGAAGGAAATAGGCAAGCATTAATGGTTCCCTATAACAGTAATGGGATTGTGTGATATGCATTTAATAAAATGATTCAAAAGCTTGTTCTTATTTCTGTCAGTCAAAACCTACAAACTTAACATCATCTAGTCCAAAATAACACATGACTAAATGAAACTGTAGAATTCTTGTTTTGTAATGAGCTGGAGTAATCAGGTTCTAAGTTATACTTGGGGTATGAATGTGGGCATTCGTCAATATAGATTCTGCATTATCCTTAATTTCTTAGTAATGGGATGTCGGGATGGCATCAAACAATTTAATCTTAGGCTAGGCAATACGTGACTAAATACAAATTTGCCAATTATATTTTCAGAGTTAATTTATAGAAAGACTGACCTGCCAACTTCATTAAACTTTGTCTTCTTAATAGTAATCCTTTTATTTTAATGTAAAATGTTCTTTTCCTTCTCACAAGCGTATTTTAGTAATGTTATCAGCAGAAGAAGGCAGGAGAATTATCTCTGAGGCAAGGCAGTTCATCTGTTCTTTGCAGTTTTGTGAGGCATTTTTCTCTCTTCTTGATGAAATTTTGCCTATGTAAGCTCTTGGGACCTGAATGAGGGCATGTAGATACTGCATAAGAGATGTGGGAATGAAGATAGTACTTAATTTGCTAGTGTGGCATGGCATTGCATTGCCCTTAAGCTATTGGCTTAGATCCAAGAGGCGTAATTTCTGTCTTGTAATTAGTATTAGAAATCCATGGCTTTTCTTCTTGCCACCTTAGTTTTTGCTGGTTTAAAAACTCCCTTTTTTTTTAAATTATTTCTTCTTGGCTTCAAGTAACTTAGTTTAGTATGTATAACAGTTTAAAATAGGTCTCTCTTTTTTTTTTTAATATGATACAATGTTCTTCCTCAGTGAGTGGATCTCTGATGTATTTTAAAGCACTACGCACTGAGGTTTACCAAAACAGGCCAATAAATAGTGTGCAGATTGTAACTTACATGTTTTCTATTCTTGATCTTCATTATTGCTCAAACAAACACAAGGAGACTGCAATTAGGTAGACAGTCAGATGAAACAGCAAAGATAAATGTGGCTTATGTCTTTGAGAAATATTATTAGAATTAATGTTGAGCGAGACAGTGATACAAAAAGGAAAAAAGAGACCCTTCCTCCTCTGACCTATTTATTCTTTTTCAGAATAAGCGTGTATTTTGGTCTGTGCTATTGTCATGTCCCTTAAGTGGACTGCCAAGATCAGAACAGTAATAAATGTTAGACTAATGTTATCTTTAAAGATGAATGTTAGGGATTATAGTCTTACTATTTGGACTGGCCATTCATGGCTTGTGGCAGAAAGGGGCTGTGAACTTTCTAAAAGCCATTCCTTTACAGCTCCTATCTTTCTTTTGTTCAGACCACAGGAAAATAGTTGTATGCCTTTTGGCCGTTGTTTACTTCGGTAGCAAAATTGTTGCTTTTAAGGCTTTGACGTGGATGAAATTTAAATTAGGTGGATTTTAAAAAGCCATTTTCAAAACTAATTAGTTGTGCTAGATGGATTCTTCCCAAGGCCTCTTAATGTTGTTTAGTTCCAACAGAGACATGAAATTGAATTTTAGTAATAATGAGTAATAGAGAATCAGCCTCTTTAGTTTGAAATGAATGTTGCTATGGAAACTGCATAGAAATGTATAGTCCAATTGAACCTTCAATTAAAATAGATCCCCAAGTAATTTCATTTGTTTAAAAGCTGTTTGAAAAAAGAAAACGTTCAACAGTAGTAAGTGCTAGCCACTTGATGCTCTTTCCGTTAAGAAGTATTAGAGCGTAAAGGTTAAGCGCACCTGTAGTACCTGGAAATTCTGTTTGTTAAAACAATGAATTATTTTTATGCTGCAGTGGGTGGCACAGAACAATGGGGGATTATACAGAGTATAGTATACACTCCTGGCTTTTCCACGTAATTTTGGTTCTTTTAAAGCACTTGAAGTAGGAGGTAATTAATAATATAAATTAAAATTTAAGTATTTTATATACATTATTTTCTGTGAGGTTTTTCTTTTCCTTTGACAGAAAAAAATCAGATTGCCACATAACTTTTTCTGCAATTAAACAGCTTCTCAGTTTTAAAGGTTTTTGACACATGCTATAATTTGATAATCATCTTACCTGCTTCATTAAAATAGTTCCTTACGTGAAGACTAGAAATTCAGATTAAATGAGCATTTGGTTAAACTGAAGGACCAGTCAGTGAGTTATCCCAGTAGGCCTACCTCTCTTAATAGACCTGCTCTGTCTGAATAATATTCATTAGTGTCATTGGAAAGCATTAGCATGATTTTAATCTCATAATACAGTGCGATTAAAAAAAAATAAGAAGGATTTGAATGCTGCACTTCATATTAAAAATGTAGACGTATGTTTTGCTAAAAGGACTTAAATGTTACATTACTTTATTGCTTACTGCATTGACAGTTGATAAGTTGTTTTTTAAAGTTATCATCAAAACAGGTCAATTTTTGACATTGCGAACTAAAGCTTGAAAAATCCTCAGGATGCATTAAGTGAAACATGAAATACACTGAAGTGATCAGTAGTGGATTTAATGCTGTATAAAGAGCAACTCTGATTTTTATGCATCAGGGTTTTAAAATACAGTTGACAGAAGCATGAGATGTATCTGAGTAAAGGTATCCTTTGTACAAAGATTATCCTGTTTTGCTGTAGTTTCTATATAGTATTGGGGTCATACAACTATAAACTTAGGAATTTTATTAGGCTGGCCAGTAGTGTATCTGTTCACTTTAATTCGTAAAGCCTTTTTGCACAAAATGCCTTCTGTGCATTTTTCTTGCTGTCTTCACAAAGTCCAAAGAAACAGTCTTTTGTCATCTTGTTTGTTTGCAATAGTTGATAGTGTACCTTGAATGAAAACCAATAGCTCCTCTTCCACAAAAAAGTAAACCAAAGGGAAGTTAATACTTTCAGATGAGGAGAAGCTAGCTTGTGTTATTTCCAGAACATGAAATATCTATGGTGAGTAGTGAGGTGTTCTTAGGTGAGTGTCAGTAGCTTCTTCAGTAGCCAGATTTTAACTTTCTTAATTACAGCCAAAAAAAGAAAAAGCAGACATTCTAAACATACGTGATAGTGCCTGAATCAGTCCCTGTGTAGATAGCTTTGTAATCTTTGTTGCTCAGCTTTCCATGCTTAAAGCAGAGTGAAAAGCCATGTTGATTTTCATCAGAAGTATCTGAGCAGTGATAATGTTACAAGATTCAGGTGAAGTTAATTTTGGAGTTTGCATGATTTCTGAGCACAGCCAATGGCTGTGTGTAAGAAAAAGAACTTGAGAGGATAGAGTAGTAGATTGAGGCCAAGCACAGAAGCTAGGAATTTTGCAGAAGAATAGATGTGGGACGCTTAGACTTGCTTTCTCCTGTAAGGCAGGAGTTGGGTAACAAAAAAATCATTGCAATATCGAGTTTATGATTTGGGAGGAGGAATCAAAGAGGCATAATTTGTCTTTTTTCTTGCAACAGCTGGGACAGTTTGTTCTTTTGGTAGGGGGGAGCATGAGAAGCAGAGAAATTTCAGTATTTTTTTGTCCACAAAGGGCCAGACCCAAAGATTGTGTTAGTGCCTAAAACAAGGATTTTATATTCTTGCACCGGAAATTGCAGTCCAAAATATCCTGCTCAGTAATCATCTGACTTGGAAAATACTCATTCACTTCTTTCCACCTATGAAAACCCAAGATATTTCTGTCTTTCAAGTTCCCTAAGTTCTGCCTAGCACAATAGATCAGTACTGCCTTGGCAAGACTAAATAGGTTTCTGCATGCTGCCCAGCCTGTTTTGGAATACAGAAACTATGCAGAGAGGAGTCAAGCTACAATAGTTGTACTCTAAACAAACCCTGGGCACACTGAAAGCATTAGGTTGGTTTATCGCTTAAACGCAGCAGTCAAAGCTGACTAAAAGTAAAGTAGCTGCTATCTGACATCTATCTGACTATTAATAGTTTACTAGGAGGTCAGATAGCTCCGTTCTTAGTTAATTCATACCTCAGTTGACCAACTGACTGAAGCAGCCAGTAGACAAAATTACATTCCCTGTTTGTTCTCATTCCAATCCTGTGAGTCAAGCACCTCTTGCTTTTTGGCTGCGCAGGTTCAGAGTTTAAACAGAGCCCTGTGTTAGAGTTGGGCCACCTCAGTGTGCCATCCTTCTCAGCCTGCAGGTGTTCTTACGCTCTCTGAGGTTCTAATCTTCCTGACACAATGTAGAGGGAGACTAACCATCTCACTGGATCCCACTGTGGGGATTAAGTACCACGTAGAAATAAGCATCATGACATCTTATCTTTTATGTGCTCCTAATATTTTTTTGCTCTGTATCGAGTCCAAGGCAGACCTGTGGTTAAGAATATCAGTATTATTTGCTCTGCAGTTGCTGAAAGGTGAATTTAAGGTGGTTGTGTGAATGAGCAATGCACAGCATTGACCACGGGGACGGTATGTCCCTTTTTTAGCTAATACATAAACCTCAAGCTACTCATTTGATAAAGTTTCCAAGCTCCTTGAGGAGCTAATTTTGGGGGTGGGAAACTCTTTTTTTACTTTCAGGACCAGAAAGCAAGGAACTGAAACTGCAGACGGTTTGTTCTCTGAAATATCCTGTTCTTCCACAGAGAGTTCCCATAAGAAGAAGGAAAGAAAAGGCTAATGAGGAGGTTAAGAATGCTAGGAGATACACTGGCTCCTCCTTTTTGTCTTCAGAATCTCTGTCTGTAGAGGAAGAGGAATTGTCAGATTCTGATTATAAAAAACCCCAGACATAGGCCAAAGAGTGGCTGTATTCCCAGTGGAATGCTTTGATACTATGCTCAAAAGGAGTCTCTGCTTTAAAAATAGAATGGGAGTGAGAGGAAGTTGAACTTGTTCCCATCAGAAAGCAATTGTCTGCAAGCAACAAGAAGGAAAATCAGGCTTTTTACACACAACAGCTGTTGAAGTGATGAAATCCAGCTGGAAAAAAGCTTTCCAAAGAGGATCCCTGACTGACTTACACAAGATCAGCTTGTCGTTGCCTTCAGAGACAAAGGAAACTTTCCATGCAGGTGCTTTCCCCTTCCTGTGATCCGGATAGACAATATGGAAAGTTTAAGGTAGTAAGTGTTGGCTTTTCTCTTTGTCAGTGCTCACTGCCTGTTTATTCAGCAAAACTGAAAGCACAGCTCCAGCTTGCATACTCTCTAGGACAGAGAATCAACAAAAAAACAGCGGTGGAAAAAATGAACTCAGTGGAATCTGAATTTCTGTGAACTGCATGTTTAAACTCTGGAAATAATTCTGATTATTGTTTTTCAGCTTCAATTTTACTCCCGAGCATTTGATATCAGAGTAAAATAAATAACAGTGCATGTGTGCTGCTACTGAATATTTCATTGTTTTTACTGTTTTTAATTCCTGTATTTGCTCATTTTCTGAACTTTAATTTTGTAATACAGAGAGTTAAATGAATTAAAGAGGAAAAGACAGTTCTATCTCCCTTCTAATTTACTAGTTTTCCCTTGGAAGCACTACTTTTGTGTAGCAAATTGGATCTCTCTAGTAGGAAAGCTTTTGAGATATTAAATGTAGAATTTTCCTTTCCAAATTCTATCCAGGAATACAGTTATGTGCACAGATGACACTTCCAATTCTTTTCCTAATTTCAACTCCAGAGTTACCTGTAGAGTGGAGTCACTTTGATCTTTCCGCTTAGACATCCTGTAGCCATCTTAGGTATGTGTGGCTTTCATGTAAGGTGGACTGGTTTACTCCTTATTTAGTTTTTTCCTCTTTGCTCATCATTCTTTAATTAGTTAATATTTCTGGAGTACTGAAGTATAGCTTTGAAATTATTAGACTAAGCAATGAAAAGGAAGAAGTGTTACCTTTTTTGCTTTGTTGTCATGATGTCCTTTGCATATGCAATGCCAAACTGTACTGTATGTTTTTGTTGCCATTTTATATGCTAAATTTGTACCTGTTTTGCAGTGCAGTACCTGCTTCTGCTCCCAAGTTTCTCCCTGTTTTTTGACCTAAAAATCCTATTTTTTTCCAACACGTATGTGCTTCTAATCCAGAGTTTTTTCATTAGTGTGTAATTCTTTCTTTTTAAATCATTAAACAAGATACTAAGTAAGGCTAATTTTGATATTAGGCCCAGTTAGACTTCCCTGTCTGTGGATCTAATGCACTTTATCCTCCAGGTGTTTTGGACATACATGTGATGGCAGAGCAAAACCAGCATCCCATTGGCTAGCTATCTAGCAATCAACAGTGCATTTACTAAATTGATTGTAATACTGTTTTATTGTTATGAAGTTACTCTCAGTTTGGAGTACGAGGTTAACTGGGTTTTGAGCTACCAAAATATAAGGACATGTTGTGATTCATAGACTGCTTTTACTTTTCTTTCCTTTGCTGCTTTGTCAAGGTGTATGGGGAAAGAGGATAGACATGATCTCACCCTTTTCTGTTACATTCAGGTTTCTCACTGTAAGTTCATAGTCCTGATTGTGTTTCTACATACTTTTCTGCTATTTCTGCCTAAGTTCATGAGAATCCTTACAGAATATTCTGGAAGCCCTAGTATTATGAGGTAATAGGATATCAATGTTGGAAATGTTACATACTGTGACTTTCCTATTTTGAAGTAAGGATTTGTTGCTGGAAATGACAGGATGAAAGTTAGAAAATTGAATCCTATCAAAGTAAATATTGTTAATAAAGCAAGGCGTGTCAATATTGTGGATTCTTTGTATGTTTTGCTCCCCAGTCAATCAGATCAGATTGTATAAAACCTACAAAATAGTAAAATAAACTTAAAATAATCCATTTAAAATCAACAATAAAATTGTTAGTGTTGTTTATTTCCTCTGACAACTTAACACCATAGTTTAATCTAGCAGTAACGAAAACAGTTTGGTGTGCCCAGTAGTTGTAGCATGTTGTGCTCTTTGCTTGACAAAGCATCTTACGTTGTATTGTACATTGTCAACAGGAATAAACTGCACCTTTTATATTTTTAAACTATACTTCAGAAAGTATTTCTCCAATTTGCAGTGCCAAGATAGTAACCCCCACAACACACTGCTCGTTTCTGTCCATACGCTTTCTCCTCAGTTTTTTCAGCACATCTGTCTGTGGGACTGAATGATAGAGTTTGGGAAATGATCAGGGGTCAAAATAACTCAGTACATTTTTGTTGTACTTTTTTTTTCCTCCTAGGTCAGTTCTCCATTGGTGTTACCTGGCACAACTGAGAGATGACGTGAAGGGAGGGAAAAGAGGGGAAGATACAGTAGGAGTTCCATAAAATATCTTCAAAGTATGATGTTGTCTGTATTAAAAATACTTTTCTTTTTCAGGAAAACTTCATGGAAGTAATTAGAAACCAGGAATTTCTATTATTGCCAGCCGCTGAAATTGCAAAGCTTTTAGCAAGTGATGACATGAATATTCCTAATGAAGAAACTATACTGAATGCACTACTTACATGGGTTCGACATGATTTGGAACAGAGAAGGAAAGACCTCAGTAAACTCCTGGCTTACATTAGACTGCCTCTGCTTGCTCCACAAGTAAATTGTTCAATTCCTCTCTAGTTTATACCATGGTTACAGTGGGCATAATGTCTACAGCATCGATATATCGATAGTGACAAATCATAAAAGCTCGAGGATTCTTAATGATTTGGATTCTTAGAGCTGCATATAAGGACTTAGCATGTTCTACAGGCATGATAGTTTGTGTCTGTTTGTGAACTGCAGCATATTCTGATACTAACCAGGGATCAGTCAGGACACAAGAAGGGGTGGAGCTGCTAGGAAAAAATCGCTTCTGTTCCCTAGAAAAATGCATATCAAGGATATGTTTGTCACTAGAAGGTGTGTCCTTTTTAAATTTCTTCTTCATGGAACTTGCATAGTTTATTTGGATCATTGCATTTCCTTCATATAATTATAGCTATCCTTGAGATTTAGGAAAACAATTTGAATAAATTATTTGGAGTGATTTTTCTTCTATTAATTCTTGATAAACCATCTTTGGGTATTTTTTGTTCTTCCCAGTCAATACTTTTTCTCCTTCTTGGACATTTACACACAATGTTGGAAGACTTGAGCTCAGTTTGTTTAAATAGTTGTGAATTACAGTTTTCCTAGTCCTGTAGGAATGACTACTCTTGTTAGTGTCATGTGTAGCATTGTATTTGTTATAGCATGCATGTAAACTAGGTTTGACACACAAACACCCCTTTTCTTCTCTTGTGCTAGCCTTCCTTGCTGGACCTTCATTAGTAATATTTAACACTTACTATACAGTCAAAGGATTTTGCTTTACAGTTTTCAGTTTGTTCAGTGAGAATTATCTCTATTAAATGAAAAAAATAGGGGTTTTATGGAACCCAAATAATAAGTAGAATTCATTAACACAACAAAACTGAGTTCGATTTGTGCGTAGTGATAAATCACATACACAACATTCTGTGTATTACCTCTAATCTGGTATCCTCTTGCTGGATAGTAAGATTCACTAGCAAGCATTTTAGTATTAATATTTCCATACTGATTATTATATAAGCAATGGCAGGATTTTCTCAGTTGTGGCCTTGACTTTGTAATTAACTTGTTCTAGAAACATAATACAGTGTAAGCCAGTTGACCTGGAGGAAATAATTTAGTTGAGCATTTAATTAATTGATAACTAAGTAACCACTGCTGTGTTACTTAGTTATCAATTAATTCCTTTTACTTAATTGACTGTAATCGAAACATCTTTAGAAACTGAAAGTACAGAATTTATCCCAGAAATATGTACTGAAATGAAATATGTCCACTCAGTAACTGATTAGGAAAATAGCAGAATGAAACACAAAAGCAGTATCTTATTTCACTTATTTTATGTTCAATTTTTCATGTCTTCTCCAAATATATACTTATATTTCTAATACAATATTTTTCTGTTGCCTTTTTATTTATTACTTTCTTTAACAAATTAAAGTGTTACAGCTGTGATTTTAATATGGCAACAATTAGTGCATTGAGTGAATTGGTTTGAAGTGCCCAAAACAGTCTTAACGTTTCCAGAATCATGTTTTGCTTCATGATCACATGACATTAGGCAATCTGACAGCAAACATAACATAATGAAAAGGTTTCCAATTTTATGGTTGAAGGGTCAAAGCTATTTGAAAGAAATGAAATTAGAAAATTGAACGACTTGATGAAATCAATAACGTTGCAAGCGGAGATGCAAAAAATATTAGGTTCATAAGCTTTAAAAAAAAACAACTTCGGGAAATACTGTGGAACTGTAGCACCGGAAGCAAAAAATCATAATGAATTGTCAGTTTTATTGGTTGTGTTTTTATGCATCTCTTTGTACATAGTATTCTGTCATCTCTTTGGTTAATGCAAGCAGTGTCCTAAATATTTGTAAGTCTCTTTTTGCTCTTACAAAATCTAAAGATGAATATTTGTCAGCTTCTTAAGCTGCAAGGTGGCAAGTATTCCATCTCTGATAAATTAATGAAAAAGATGATTAAGCAATTTCTGAGTTACAAGATGGTTCAGCTTCCTTTTAGATAGAAATTCTTAGTACTTAAGTATCTGCACTACTTTTCTCTTCATCTGGTTTCCAATGATTATAATTTCATGCTAACACATCATTTGTAACTGCTCAGTGTTAAATACTTTTAGTACAAGGAGCTATGTAAATAATAAACTTGGAAAAAATTGGCTTTCATTTAAGTAAGCCCATTCCAAGTTCTTTGACTGAAGAATATTTACAGAAAATTGTAATACAGTAGGTTTAGTTTCAAGAGCCTGCAGGTTTTTTGGGTACCAAAACAATCTTAGATTGCATTTCTTTTTAACTGAGATGAAGTTGCTTTCAGAGATTGAGACTCCATGCTATGAGAAAACTTCTTTAAAGATTGGGGGGGTTAGAAACTGCAGAAAATGTAGGTTGCATCTTCTTGTTGCAAAACTCAGATATACACACAGGGTGTTGCTTTAAATATTAAATGCTGCTTGTCTATCAGAAAAATGTATTAAATGTCGGAATTGGTCATGTTGTGTACAAGCCTTAATTTTCATGCATGCAACTATGACAATGTCCGATTTAGGACAGTAGTAATTCACTGGTTTGGTTTGGTTTTTTTTAAACCGTGTACAATTTTATAGCATTGCATGCTGGCAGTTAAAAGGCGGCTTTTAGTTTACTATTTTATAATCACTAAGTGTCCCTGTGAAGTGATACAAGTGGTAAGTGGTCAAGAGAAGAAACAATGGGAAGTACTGAAAGTAAAGAATGAAAATTAAGTTCCCTCTGCTAATTTACGTGAGAACATTTTAATTTGCTATTTTAAATAGAATCAGAACATTAGCCAATTAGAGAAATACTGCAAAAGTCAGGCTCAGTTTTCTGAAAGGTCGCTGGTGAAGGGCTTTGAAAGTTTTGGGTTGTTTTTTTATTATTATTATTCTCTGTGTATCTTAATTATGTTTTCTGTCATAGTTTCTATTGATCTGCCTGATACAGGGATGTTCAGGCTTAGCAGTCTGTACTTATCTGTCTCTCTTCTGGAACCATGGATGTCATATTTGCCACTTTGCAGTCCTAAGGCAGCTTTAAGCCAGGGATATGCACACCATATTATGCACAACTATTTCATAATGAGTCCCTTTAGTACTCCTGATTACTAATTTCACAGCAATTTTGTACCTGTTATCGGTTGGCTGTCAGCAGCTCAACAATTACATCTTATTCTGGTTTGTGGACTTACATTTCTAATATTCACAAAGTGTTTGGATTTTGTGATGGCAGTTCAGAGGCATTTGCGTTTTTTCTCATTGTTCTGACAACTGTCCAAGTCCCAGTGGGGCACTTCACTTGCCTTTTTTTGTGTTACTCAGGCCATGTCTTGCAGCTCAGAAAAATGCCAGTTGTCTAGACTTCTAATAATTACAGTTGGGACACTCAACCTACTAATAAATTTTTCCTGCAGTCTGGCAAACATGGAGTACAAAAGACTCCAGAATCTTTAAACTTAATAACTTTTATTAGTAGTCTTTATTTAACTTGAATTTTATTTGTCAGATTTAAAATTTAACACTTGTCAAATTTGCTTGCATCCTTGATCTTAAAATTTTTAACAAAGGCTTGTATTAATTGATATACTGTGATCTGGATCACTGTCAGAGCAAGGAATAGAATATGTATTAAAATATTCAGCCTATGCCTGAAGCAGCTTTTACAAACCTCTGGATTGTGTGGATTTGGGAGTAAGAGCATGAAGTTAAACTGACTTACATCCCAGAGCCTGATTCCATTTCCTTGAACATACCTGTAGTGGCACTGGAACACAAATAGATTTTGTTTTCTTCCTTTGGCCCATTAAGCTTAAATCATCCATTAAGATCAGATGGCCTTCCTCTTTTTTTGTACTTAATGGCTTAGCTTAAAATGTGAATGTTTTGTTTATTACAAGTTTATCTTTACTCTAGTCTTTTTTTATATGACCATTTTGAAAATACATAGATTTTAAATCAGGCAGTGGAAGTCTTTGAATAAAATGTTTTCTTGTAATCTTGTTTTTATTTTTCATGTGGTTTATAGCAGTACGGCTTCTTTCATTTTCTTTCTTTTTCACAGTTTCTGGCAGATATGGAAAATAATGCACTTTTTAGGGATGACATTGAATGTCAAAAACTCATTATGGAAGCAATGAAGTACCATCTGTTGCCAGAGAGACGACCAATGTTGCAAAGTCCTCGCACCAAACCTAGAAAATCTACAGTGGGCGTGTTGTTTGCAGTTGGAGGAATGGATGCAACAAAAGGTATTGGCTTATATAATGATTAGTTGATGGGCTGTTTTGGTTCTTTTTAAAAGAAATGTTTGATAGATGTTTTTACAACGTGTTAATTCTAAAATTCAAAGATTCTGCAGTATAGAACATGAAACATCTTAAATGTACACTGTTTATTAGGTTAAAAATACCTATGTAGCTTTCATAATGCTCTAAACATTCTGGAAGCTAGAGTTTTATGACTGATTTGAAATTATCAAGGGAATATCTGATTCCCGAGTTGTGAAATGCAGAATTGAGTGAAAACTAATCTTTATTTACTTGAGTGGGAAGTAATTTGGTAAAGGAAGAAAATGATAGGGCACAAAGGTGACCTCCACATGCATTAAAAAAAAACCCAAAATATGCTTTTTGACTAATTTTTAAATGGTTCTGTTGGAGCTACTTGGATTTTCTGTTTTTATAGACACTTCCATACTGTTTAATGGTAGTTAGAAGGAATCTGGCAAGTTAGAAAAGTTATGGCAGAGAAAGTGTTTTCTTTCACTTGTTGTTTTAAAGATAGCACTTTTTAGTACTTTATCACATAGCTTCAGGTTTTTTTTCTAATATTACAAAACAGTCGATTTATTATATATAATTGTATTTCACAAGGGTTGCTTTATATTCCTAACATTTGTATTTCTAAAGGCTTGATTCCGCAAACCAGTTGGAAATCCTGCTTTTTGTCTTGAAAAGCACTGAGAAAGTCCTCCTTTATAATGGTGCAGTTAATTCCTGAGGAAGTCAAAAAAGACTATTTGTACACATAGAATTAAGAACATGCTGCAAGATGTCATGCTGTCTTGTGGGATCAGCATATTGCTGAAATAAAAACTATGCTAATAATTCAGCCCTTTTTTTTTTTTTTAACAACTTGCATGTGTTGTCATTCAGGAGCTACAAGCATTGAAAAGTATGAACTTCGTACCAACATGTGGACTCCTGTTGCAAACATGAATGGACGAAGATTACAGTTTGGAGTTGCAGTCTTAGATGATAAATTGTATGTTGTTGGTGGCAGAGATGGACTGAAAACATTGAATACTGTGGAGTGCTACAACCCTAGAACAAAAACTTGGAGTGTAATGCCACCTATGTCCACTCATCGTCATGGTCTTGGTATGTAGAGTTCTGTAAAGAATGAATGCATATTTTTAAAAGGTTATCTGTTTTAGGATTGGTCAAAAAACATTCAGAAATTAAGTTTAGAGGGGTGGAAACTTAGTTTTAATGCCAACTGCTTATTGAACGTCTTTTTCTCCTTCAGATTATATCCAGCATTGGCTACCAAAAGGAAATTTCTTTTTATTTGGTTTTAAATATTTTGTGGTACACACTGGACTGTCACTAGGAAAATGTGATCTTTTTTGCCCTTATCCAGAAGCGATTGACTTTCATATCTGTTTTTTTAGGAGTAGCTGTATTGGAAGGTCCCATGTATGCTGTAGGAGGACATGATGGCTGGAGCTACCTGAATACAGTAGAAAGATGGGATCCACAGGCTCGTCAGTGGAACTTTGTAGCTAGTATGTCAACTCCAAGGAGCACTGTTGGTGTAGCAATATTAAATGGAAAGTATGTGAAGGCAACTTCTGTTTATCTCATTCTTTTAATGTAATTACAGGACCATCCTAAATGAATATTAATAATTTCTCTTGATAGATACCTGTTGATACATTAAGAACAAAGTTTCTTCATTCACAGAAAAGATACTGTATTGGGTCAAGCAAGCTTCCTCACAGCATCACAGTGCCCCTCAGTATTGCTTATGAGACACCATTTCTATGGGCTAATAAGTAGTTACCATCTCCTTAATACAGAAGGGAGCAAATGGTTGTTCTCTTTCACTGAAACTCCAGTGATAGCCTCTTACTGTGATAGTTTGAACAATCAACTTCCAAAATTACTGTAAAGTCATGGAGGAGTACTCATGTTATATTGCATTAACTCAGAACAGTAAGCTCTGGCAGAATGAGTCTAATCTGGCATGGTATCTGAAACTTCTACAGCTGTTTTTCAGTGAATATATGCCTAATTCCTAATACAAAGCACATTCAGACAACTAGGTCATTTTATGTTGCAGTCACAGGAAATGGCTGGAAGTGACCTCAAGGAGTTCCCTAATCCATTCTGCTACCCCAAAGCTGAATCAATTATATCTAAAACAGTCATAGCCAGAGTGATCTTGTTCTCAACTTCCAGTGGTAAAGTTTCTGTAACTTCCCTAAGTAATCTGCTTAACTATTAATACATCTGTGAAGTTCTCCTCATGTCAAGTCTTAAATACCTTTTGCTGATTTATATTATTATTGTTTGTACTCTCCAAAGTGAACATGGGAAATGCATCTTTTCTTTCCTATTTGCAACAACCTTTTGTATTTGAAGACACATGTCCCTTCAGTATTCTGTCATCAGGACTGAATAACTCCAGCTCTTTCAGTCTTTATTTGTAGGCCATGGTTCCTAGACTTTGAGTGATTTTCATTGTTTTCCTTTGGACTAAGTGTAATTGTTTTATAGCATCCCAAAATACAAGTGGTACTTGAATCAAGCTATTACAAAAATAAAGATCAGTTGGAGTCACAGAATTGTAGAATAATTTGCATTGGAAGGGACCTCTGGAGTCATCTGATCCAACACCAACTCAAAGCAGGGCCAACCTTAAAGCTGAAGCTAGTTTCAAAGTTAACTGAGGTGGCTCAGGTCATATCTGAGTTTTGAGTATCTCCAAGGATGGAGATTCAACAGCCTCTCTGGGCAACCTGTTCCAATGTTTGACCACCATTGTACTGAACATTTTTCTTCTAATATCCAGTTGAATTTTTCCATGTTTGAACTTGTCTCTTGTTCTTCCTCCTTTCGCTGCATACCTCTGAGAATGATGTGTCTTCTATATAACCTCCCATTAGGTGGTTGAAGACAGCTGTAAGATGCCTCCTTAGCTGTCTTAGGAATTCTTCAGACTGCACAAAGGCAGCTCTCTCAGCCTTTCCTCATATGGCATGTGTTCTAGCTCCCTCATCATCTTAGTGACCGTCAGCTGGACTTGCTCCGGTATGGCAAGATCTTTCTTGTACTGAGAGCCCAAAGCTGGACACAGTATCCAGAAGCAGTCTTATATGTACTGAATAAAGGGGATCAGGTGTCATTACTTCAAGGGCATACTGCTGACTTGTTGTCTGCCAGGACTTCCAAGTCTATTTTTGCTAAGCTTCCTCCTCTCCTGTCAGCTCCCAGCCTGTACTATTGCATGGGAATATGCCATCCCAGGTGCAGGACTTTGCATTTGCCTTTGCGGAACTTCATAGACTACAGTCAGCCCATTTTTCCAGCCTGTCTAGGTCTCTCTGAATAGTAACCAAGCCCTCTAGCATATCAACAACTCCCCTTAATTTGATGTTATCAGTGAACTTGCTATAAGGCTAATTTCCGCTACGTCTTTCAGATAATTAATGAAGACATTGAGCAGTATCAGCCACAGTATCAGCCTGGGAGGAACACCACTAGTAATGAGCTGCCAGCTGGACTTCATACTGCTGATCACAGTCCTTTGAGCCCAGTAGTCCTTCCAGTTTTCCACCAGCCTTGTAGTGGGCTTATCCAAACCATATTTTGCCAGGGTGGCTACAGGAATACCGTAGTAGACAAAGCTCACCTGATTTGCTGAGTAGTATTGTGGTTGTGGCAGAATATTTAGACTCTCTTGACCACAAATTTTCACTTCCTACTTAGATACTATCTGACACATCTCCCTTGAGCTCTTTGAATATAGTAAGGTAGCAAAAAGATTTTTTTTTTTGTTAGGTTAGTCTCCTGCTAAATTAGTACAGCTGAAATGTACCTACAAAGGGTTCTGTAAGATGTGGAACAAGTCCAGGAATGAGTGGAAATGTTCACTGAGTGCAGGAAGGAGGGAAGAACTGAACAATCAGCAAGCCTTGGGCTGCCTTGGAACTGCAGTCTCAGATGCCTAAGTTAGGTCTGAAGCTTCCTGTATATTCAGCAGAGGGTCTCAGGTGTGGTGAAAAGCACCAGAATTAGAGCCTCACATTTCTCTATTATTATTGAACATTCCCTAGACTCTTAATATAGGCAGCAACACTAGATGCCTATAGCTAAAAAGCTTAAAAGTGCATGCAGCATTTCAGCTGAGGGAGCAGTAACTTCTGCACCTTCTAGTAATACCTGTCTGTAACTCGATATATGTCAGATGATTTGCTCAAATCCTTCATATAGAGAAATTAATATATCTTTCTCCATGTCCGAAATGTGAGATTAGTGCATAAGTGATCAAAACTATCATGTTTCGGGGGGAGGTAAGGTGGGGGCTCCACTTAAATGCTATGCTGCATAAAGGATTGATTTTTAGTCATGAACTTTCTGGAACTGCAACAGGATTTTTCAATATCCTTCAGTACATTCCTTACCTTAAACAAGTTGTGTTATTAAACATGGGAACTTCCATGGAAATGTATTTTTTTAAAAAGGGTATTAAAATTATTACTGAGAACTACTAGGTCAACTGTATTCACAAGATGTTTGTATTTAAGTTTTTTGGTCAGTATATTTAAAAAACCAAACAACAGGTGTTTCCCAAACTGAGGACATCTTGAATAGTGCTTCATAGTAACTGTTGTAAATTGTTCATACTATCATCATATACAGTATCTAATGTTTATTTGATTATTTAACCATACTATAATGTTCCTTAGGCTATGAAAGGATTTCATTAATGATACTTCAGGTGATCACTCAAACTGGACTTTACTTCTGATGCATTGCTTCCTTTTCAGAATGGCTACTGAGTTCCTACCTTTCCAAATAATAGTGCTGGGCATTTCTGCTTCTAAGCATAGATTGCTCATAAACTGTGCATAAACTCTTTATCAAGTTTGATTACTGGATTAGTTTTAAAGATTCATCAGTGATGTAGTGCTCCTAAAACCAATCTTTTCCTTCTAGCCTTTCCAAAAAGTTAAAATCCTTTGTTAATACCAAATGCTAGGAACCTTTTTGTTAGAACTGAGCAAACTAGGCCACCTAGTGGGTGTGAGGGACTTAACATAGTGCTGTCATTCATAAACTAAAGCCCAGGTCCAGAAAAATACTGGAATGCCTAAGATGAGGCAGGGCAGAGTTGTTGCATACACTGAATTTGTCCCTCTGACCCTGCTAGAAATGGACCTTTGTCTGTCAAGTCACATAAGTAATTTTGAAAATGTTAGCTATGTGCATAGATTGGAACATAAATGCTGTGTTAGAGGTATCAGTTTTCTGTAAATTATTGTTGTTATGTGTTGATCATGACAATAGGAAAAGATCGGAGCAAAAATCTTATCTGAGTTTTCACAACAGAACATTCTGTTGAAAGTTGAAAGTCTTCTACATTTTCCTTTTTAACAAACTTGAAAGTCATACATCACTGCAAACTTTCTTGTTCAGACAATATTAATTTACTTTTTTTTTATTTACTTTGTAGGCTTTATGCAGTTGGTGGTCGAGATGGAAGTTCTTGTCTTAAGTCAGTAGAATGTTTTGATCCTCATACAAACAAATGGACTCTCTGTGCTCAGATGTCAAAAAGAAGAGGTGGTGTAGGTGTAACCACTTGGAATGGGTTCTTGTATGCAATAGGTGGTCACGATGCCCCAGCATCAAACTTAACATCCAGGCTGTCAGACTCTGTAGAAAGGTAATATCCTGATGAAGGCATGTCCTGCTAGTAATTCTAATAGTGCTAATCTATGGAGTGATTTATGGAAAGGCCTGTAAACAGAAATCCAATAAAATAGCCATGGTATTTTTAGCATGAGCAAAGGAAACTTACGTATAAAAACATACTGTGTAGTCATAATATGATTCAAAATGTTGCCAAGACAGATTATTTAAAGCGAATTCTCCCTAATGCACTTCATCTAGAAAATTATTTTTTTTCCTAACAATCTCATTGAATGAATTATGATTGATTACTGAGAACAACTTGGAATTGAATGCTTTTAAAAATGGAGCAGAACTTGTTTCACACAAGAAGTCTGTATCAGTTCATATTATAACTTTTAAAGGAGTTAACAGTCAGGGTTTGTGGATCTTTAAAGATCCTGTTCTTTCTTATATCCCCTGATGACACTGGGAAACTGGCATGTAATTAAGTCATTCCAAAGTTGGTATGTCTACAAATTGCAGAAGCACATGTGATCGATAAAATAATTAAAAACGACAGTAAATACTTCATAATACACTGCATTAAGTCTTCCCTGGCATTTCAAGTATTTCTGAAAATACGCTTTAATTCTCCCCACTCCCACCCCCCCAAGTTGTAAAACTTCTCTTCTTTCCTGTTATCTCCCAACAATTACAGTGATTCTTCATCACCCACCTTCTCCTCTTACTAAATTTCTTTATGCTGGGAGATGTGATTCGCCGTCTACCAAAAAAAAGGAAAAACAAAAAAAACAAACCAACAAACAAAAAAACCCACACCACAAAACAGAGCTGTAGTTTTCAAATTTTCAGTCTCCTAACAGACCCCAAAATACAGTGTGGCCCATACCACTTAACATATGGAAGTTGCACTAAAAAGACCCCAGAAAGGTTTGCAGATAGGAAGCTACATCTTAGCAAATACTACATTTTTAGAGGAATACATATAATTAGAAGCCCAAGAGAAAGAAATAGGTCCATGTATTTTTCTGCATCAATATTCTGTGAAACAAAGTTACAGAACACATGACTTCAATAAATAGGAATCATGTTGTAATGTATTTTGTTCTCACTTTTTAAGTGACATGAAATTGAGGACCATCAACTTCATGGAAATAGTTCCTTTAAAAAATTACCAGTTTCATAAAACCACACTAAGCTTCTGAGTATTTGTTTAGCAGTGTATTTTGCAATAAAAGTAACTTTTCCCAGATAAATACATTGGTTTATAAATTAATTATAAAATAACTTAAATTGAAAAGTAAATTCTATATGTAGCTCACTAATCACCCTCTTTCACTACATTATACTTCTATTTGTTAGCATGTGCTTCAGGCAGTATTTTCATATTATGATTATGCTTGCATGCATTTCTGTAGTACTTTTACTAGAGAACTGCAGATCAAATTGTTAGAGCTCATTATATCTATGCTCTTCATGCAAACAAATTAAGACTAGTATCTTCCAAACTTGCTTTTAGTAAGTGTGATCTTAGGATGGTCTTTTAGCCAAATAATTTATTTTCTTTGTATAGTTCTTTAGAGCCCTTCAGAGCTCTGTGATTACATCAGTTCTGCTGTAAGCATCTGTAATCTTTAACATTGTCTCTTTCAGTCTAGTTAAAATATGTTCCTTGACATAAGAATAGCATGAACTCTCCTGTGTAGTTCTCAGTTTGACTTGTAAAGAATGTTGTTATTCTAGAATCACATTTTATGTTTTTCATTAAGCCATCTGTCTTTTACTGTGCTGATGCTTCTGATGATATGGAGCTATGATTAAAGAAGTGCTGTAAATTGTCTTAAGGGTTTTGCATTTCCCCCAGAATTTTCTCAAACTGTTTTGGGGTTTTTTTTTGAAAATGGTAATCTTTCATGGTGAGTAACTCTCTTTAGCACCACACTCAACTTTAACAGGCTGTGCCTTGACATGTAGTAGTTATCACTTAAGGTGAGCACTTGCTCTACTACAGTGTAGCAGCAGAACTGTTTCTGGAGTGGTACATTTAGACATACAATAAGAAATGCAGTAAGAGCAGCTGTGTGTATGTGTATGTATTACTATATGGAAAGCAGCACAAAGTAGATAAGTAGCTAGTACTGACTGTGTTACCAGAAACATTTTCAAAGAGAGTATTTGGTGAAAAAGTCCTTTGAAATTAACACCCAAATCTGTGCTGTCCTAATAATAGCTGTTTTCTACTACCTTGAAATCATCAATTCCGGTATGTTTTTTCTATTTAATTTTGTCAATAGTTTTAGAGCATAACATAAATTATCTTTTAGGTATGATCCAAAAACAGACATGTGGACTGCTGTGGCCTCTATGAGCATTAGCAGAGATGCAGTGGGAGTATGTCTTCTTGGTGACAAGTTGTATGCTGTTGGAGGACATGATGGTCAAACATACCTTAATACAGTGGAGTCTTATGATCCCCAGACAAATGAATGGACACAGGTATAGTTTCTGATCAGACCATACACTGCTATTTATCTTGTTATTTCAAGTGTGCCTCTTTTTACAAGGAGAATTCAAATACTCCTTCTATAAGAAGCACTTTCTTGCTAGTCTGTTGTAAGTCTCTCTTTTTTTTTTCTTTGTCTACCATCTTGAGATGATTTATCTTGAACAGACAGTTGTTAACTTCTAATAAGCTGCCCTTCTTTCGTTGGCAAGAGTTATAGCTATTTTCTTCGACAATTTCAACTACTGTAAATAAAATGTATTGACATGTTCCCCAAACTGTCATAAAGGGTTCTGCTTACATGACTTCCTATTCTGAAGATAAATGATAAATGTAGATTAGTTTTAGCTCTAATGTGTCTGTCAGCAAGTTTATCAATTTCTTCAAGGTTTTGGTCATCTTTTCATAAATAATCCCGTTCTGATGTAAATGCTCTGTACAGTGTGTGCAACTTTCAGGAAGCCTTTTCCCATTTCTCTTCACCCAGCTCAAAAAAAACCCCAAAACAAAATTAACCAAAAAAACCCCCAAAACAAAGAAAAAAACAACACCCCCACCCCCACCCTTCAATTCATGATCAGAAAACATTACTGTCAATTCAAAGCTTGGTTACTTTTACTTTTTTATAGCTCCAGGAATGTGCCTCTCTGTGGGAAGGTACAGCACAGAATCTATGGGAGACCAAGGTCCTTCTGGAGTCCAGTTGCAGGCCAGGATGAATGTCCAAGGTCATCTAGAATAGCATTAGACACCAGTATTTAGGCAGTTGAATTCTGACCTCCTGAATATGCTATCCCAGTAATAGCCCCAAATTGCTAATTCAAAAAGAGAACTAAACTGCTCTCTATCACAATCTTTGTAACACAGAAAACTGAGCTGTCCATTTCCCCCCACTTCATACTGCTGCAAGATCTTAAAACATAAGTCATCTAGGAGGCTCATCAGAGCTTGGGGCCTTTAGTGGCAGTACTGGTGACGATAACCCATGGCATTATTTGTCCTGCTAAAGAAAAAAAAAAGTGTACCAGAAGAGAGAAACAGTGCTTCTCACTGTTGCATCTAAATGAATCTCACATGATGTCTAGGTGGTGACTGTCTGTATGTACCTTTGTATCCTTAGCCTTGACCCTCTAAATCAGTTTTAGGGGGAAAAAGTACTTAAAGCTGACTGCATTTATCTTAGATTTTTTGTTTGTTTGTTTGTTTTTTGCTTACAGGTTGCACCACTGTGCTTAGGAAGAGCTGGAGCATGTGTTGTGACTGTAAAACTGTAAATTATTTTCTCTATGAAGGTGACATTCTCCTCCATAGACTCAGATGATGTCTTTTTTCCTCAAGCAAACTACCAGTGCACCAATAAACATAAGGTGCAGGATATCTACCACGGTGAAGTGTCTGGTCTCAAGCTAACATGCACATGTTGTTCTTATGGACCAATATTAAGCACTTTTTTAAAAATCATCTTTGTTACCCATATGTTACAAGAATTCTATTTGTAAGAAAATCAGCTGCAACCAGCCAGTTGCCAGCAGAGGACTTCTGCTTAGGAAGTGCTAAGAAATGAGTGAACTCATTAGTGAACTCACTATAATAATAAAATGTTACAGATCCAGGGCCTTGATCCCCCAAACATGCAGAGGAGTGATGCTATAAATGGATATACTTCCACTGATATGATTGAGTCTATCTCTGGGTGAAACAAGTTGTAGGATTGGACCCCATATATTTAATTTGCCTATAATAAACATGTTTGGCTGTAGGTATCTGAGCTATTACAATGCAGGCTGACAAACCAATGCAAACCATTGTAAATGGCAGGTGTAATTCCTACCTTGGAAATGAAGTTGTGTATTTGGTGAATCTTTTGCACTTTTATCATCATTCCTAGTTTAGCAAACTTTTTATTTAACCAAAGCCTTATTTTAAGTATTGTCTTATTATGCTAACAGAAATCTGCTATTTAATAACTTCTGCCAGATTTTTGACATCCAGTGTACTTTTTGGATTTTCAAAGTTTTTACATGAGATGCAGAACATCGTACCTTTTCTCTACTTTGGTTCTTATATTTACTTGCTATTTTTAAGGAAAAATCTATAAGCATGAGTTATTGGAAGAATTCTAAAGTGTGGTTAAAAGTTAACCCATTTGTTTAATATTTGCACTTTGGAATTTTTGAAGCATTCCATTGCATCTAGACTAACTACATTTTTACATGAGGCTTTGCACTAATTTGAAAAGTATAATTTTATAAGATGAAATGAAACGGTTGTCTATCTTTCCAGTAAAGTTACTTCAAAATGTAAAGGTCCTAATCCTGCAAGATGCTTAACAGCCACCATTTAAGCATGTTCAGCATCTTACAGGAGAGTTATGTGTGCCTCGCAGGATTATATTGAATTAGTTACCTTATTTAACAGTTATCTAACTTTTTTCAGATACTTTATAATTTGCCTTTCTTGTGACCTATCCTGTTACACAAATTGCTTTGAACGGTCTGAAGTCTTTTTGTATTTGCTTTTCTGTGCCTTGTTCCTTATGTTTTCAGAACAGTAGGTAATATGTGCGTGTTTGTAATGGAAAATGGGAAGATGTGAGCTCATTGAATGTTTTTCAGAAGTTTGAAGTGTCCAATACCCAAAGTCTTTGTACATTTGTAATTTTAAATGTGTTAATGCTCTCAGCGAACTATTTATTGTTTTAAAAGAAATTACTAAGCAGTGAAACTTTGTGCTAAAACCTGCACTGTTTGCAATTGAATACAGCTAAACTTATATGCAGTGTTGTTGGGTTAGCGCCTTTTTTCTCCAGCTTACATTCCTTTTGTGTACCTGTATCCGCGACTTAACGGCTCTCATTAAGAAATGTTATTTTTACTGCTCCTCTTGTCGGACTTCTGGTTTTAGCAAAACTATCTTTTCCTGTCAGTACTGCAACTCCGCCTCTCTTCTGGAGACCACGGCCTCCACCGACCTCCCGCCCGGCCGCGCCCCGCCGGCGGAGGGAGGGGCCTGTTGCGGCCTGGCGCCTCGGGCGCGCCTCCCCATTGGGTGCGGGGCGGGGCCCCGCCCCCCAGCGGTGATGGCTCCGGCCTTCCTCCGCCTTCCTCCGCCTTCTCCGTCTCCGGGGTGACAGCGACGCCGTGGGCGAGCGGGGTCTGGCTCGCGGAGCGCCGGGGAGGGGGGGCGGCGCATGCGCAGGCGGGCGCTGCGCAGCGAATGGTGGGCGCGATGAAGGTGAGTCTCTTCGGCCGCCGTACGCGCGGGCGGGGGGGGGGGCTGCCGGGGAGCCTCGGCCCCGGGGCGGCGGCGGCGGGGTCGAAGGCGGTCGGTCGGGGCCGTGGTTCCCGCTGCGCGCTGCACGATCCGGGTTGGGGGCGTCGAGCGGGGCCCGCCGCGGGCGGGCGGTGCTTGCGGCCTGGGGAGCGGAGGGGAGCGCGGCGGGAACCGCCCGCTCGTGCCGGCCTCCAGCCAAGCGGGAGCCTGACCGCCGCGGACAGGGCTTCCTCAGGGCAGCCAGGGCCGCTCCCACCGCCCGCCCTCCCCCCGGGAACGAGCCGCGGGAGGCTCAGGCTCCGGCCAGGCTGGTTCTTCCCGCGACAGTTGCCTGAGCTGCCGCTCCGCCTGAAGCCGTTACCGCCGGCCGTCTGGTCTCCTTCCTGCTCTGTCCCGTCTCCTGCCGCTGTGTCGCCGTGCCTTAATGCTGGCCCTGGCAGCGGAGAGAGGTCCGAGAAACCGTCCTCGGGCAACGGTTAAATGATTGGGCTAAAAGGAAAGTTTCCTACTGAAACCACTTACAGGATTTTAGTTTATGCGTTACTGTACAGCGAGAGCATGAACAGCTGGAGCTTGCCTGCACTCCCTAATGATTTTCTTTATGGTTGGTTTATTACAGATCTTATTAAATTTTTTTCAAAATCAAACATAATTGTCAGATGTTCTTTGTGCTTGTGGTGCTCATAATTTAACACTTTTTGTGAGTAAAATGCAAATTCAATGTGAAGAATGCCGCAGTTTACGTTCACCCAGAAGAAGGAATGGGGGACCTTTGGCAAAGACTTGAGTAAGCCTGCCAGGTATTTGGTGGACACTAGATGTTGGTGTTACATCTGATGACGTAGGAAGGAAAAAGTCATGATAGCAAGCTGTGAAACAAAGTCGTGGGCTTTATCTTACACCCAAGTTACAGAAAACTCTGTGCAGGTAGTAGGCAAGGGAAAGGAATTAGAGACATTTTCTAGTTGGAAGTCAGAATTTCTTTTTACAGTTGAGTAGCTTTGAGGTCTTACCTTTTAAGACACAACTACTCAGGACAAAATAGTTACATATCTTTAAAAGCATAGGTGTTGAACCTTTTGTGTTTTACACAGGAAGGATGCTTTCTGGTCCCAGCCTTTTCCATGAAATTTAGAGAACTAAGCGTTCTGGTCTTTGGACATGAAGGGGAGAGTCTCATGCCATTTTTTTATTTCAGTAACTCTGTAAGAGAAAAAATAGTTGTGATAGAGTCACAGTAGTTATCAATGCAGACACCCAGCACCAGAAACTTCAATTTTTCCAGCACAAACCAAAAGATTTTTCTGTGGAATTTTTGTACTTTGGTGCATTAGAATCACCCAGAAGGGTGGGGTTTTTTTCCCTCCACAGTACTCACAGTTGCTGACTTGTTAGGAAGTTGTTTGTTGTTATATGCTTATGATGTTAAGATATGTAATTTCCCCACCTTTTTTTGTCTCCCAGCAAGTATTCTGTCTACTAGAAAAAGCTTGGTCTGGTTCCCCTGTGCAGTTTGCTTGGCAGAAAACCTTGGGAAATTTCCTTGCTGTAACAGGGTAAGATTACAAATATTTATTGCATTTGTTCATAGAAATCACTGATGAAGAAAGGGAATTATTCCATATGTTAATCTTTTTAGAGGTGATCGTGCTGTGAAAATTTTTGATCGTCATGGTCAGAAGAGAAATGAAATCAGCTTACCAGGGTAGGTACTAAGATGGGTTTAAATTGTTTTCTTTGTTTTTTTCTTTAAAAATGCTTCTCTTCTGGAGAGGTGCTTATACAATGTGAGAACTTTGTAGGAAGAGATACTATCTCTAGTAAACATACCTGGAAAAGAAGACAAACTGCTGAGCATGTATGGAATCTGAGACAATAAAAGCCGAACTCATAGTAAGCTGTCAAGGATAGTCAGAAAAATATATTCTCCTAACAAAAGCACTCCTTATTAGTAATGAACTCAATTTACTTCATTACAATGTTAGGAAAAAATCTATCATATTAAGAAAGAAGGTAATGAGGTTGTATACAATATATCCGCGTCATGCTGATTGTGACTGCATTCTTGCTGCTGTCAGTTTTCTAGTAATTTGTTATCATAGCCTTACTGAGGAAAGATAATCCTTTTGGTTTAGTGCTTTTGCTTATGTCACTGGCATAATGTATATATTGGCATTTTTACTTTCGATCAAGAGTGTACTTCTGAAGTGAATCTCACTGCTTTTCCTTCTTACCACACTTTGGTTCACATCAGAGAGTGGCGTTGGAGTGCACGAACTGGATTCCCTTCAGACGAAATGTAAAAAGTGGTGTACTTTGGAAGATGCAGTCTAACTGCTAAAAGGCAATCAGTCCATAGGAATAGGCTAGCTATGGCCCAGAGGAAACCTCTCTAGGTGCAAACGCTGTGACATCCGGTCGTCACACCATTTTGCTCTATAAATCTACTTTTATTGGGCACCGTTACTACCTGATGTAGCAATAGTTTCATTTGTGTACTCCTCATTTCTTTGTAGTATTTTACCTGCTCTTAGCTTAAGTATTCATGCAAATTCCTGATTTTTTATTTTTTTTCTAACAACCTGATTCATTTTGATTAAGGTAGAGTCCTTAGTCAAGGCAAAACTCCCACTAAGGCTTTAAATCTGAAGCCTCTAATCTAGAAGTCTAACTTTCATTTCTAGAATGTTGCTTACATATCCCTGTATCATTGGTAGATATGAGCCAGAATCACTTAGCTCCCCAAGAACTCTCTAGAAATCCAGTTTTTGTGGTTCATGGTAGTTGCCGCCTTGCACCAAAACAAGAGATGCAGTTCTCATTGTCTTTACCAGACTTGCTTGTATCTTACTGACCATCGCACCTTGCTGTCTTGTTTCAAAATCCTGTTCTGGTTAGGTGCCATGCATAATGTGGGCTGGCTATTTCAGTGTCATTTGCTTGGTAGTATCCATGGCCCAGCTCATTCTGCGCTGTATTTTGCACAATGTAGGATAAATGCTCATTCTTTCCAGCAAACTGCCAAAAGTGAGGAAAGCTGTGTGGAGTCAGTGGTGAACTCTGAGAAGTGCTTGTGTTGGACTGGGGATCCTCTGTTATCATGTGGGTTGGTGGTGAAGGGGTGTCTGCCTCACTGATGGGCACTGATAGCACTATCTTATTGATGGACAGATGTGACCCTTTCCTTCAGGGAAACATGTAACATCTAAACCAATTTTAAAATTATGTTGTGTTCTCATGGCAAGGCAAAGAGGAGAAAAAACTTGTATAATAACCACATATCCTAAAGACTTGTCGAAATAATTAACATCTGCTTATGGTAGTTTGAATAGTACTGAGTTTTCGAGGCCCACCAGCAAGTCTTCTACCTAGGTTAGGTAGTTCTTTTGAATTCTTATTTCCAACCTTTTGCTGTGATTGAAGAATAAATTCTAATTATTACTATTAGAAGAAAATTCAATTTTTGTGATACACAATTTAAACAGAAACAACTGTGCTTGTATGGAGGTTCTCCCCCTCAGGCCAAACTTTGCTGCTTTATTTGTTGATTAACTGTTAACCAACTGCAATTGTTAACTGCTAGACCTCTCCTTGCATAAGAACAGAGTTCAGAGTGTCAAATATTCTCTGCTATAATAGTTGATGTTATAAGCATCTTCTTACCATTATGTTGATATAATTTGTTTTGTTTACTACTTTTCAATCTGTGTTTTTCCCTGTTTTTTTCTTTTTGTCCTTGTTATTCCTGCTTTGATGTTCTGATTGTCTGTTAAGTATTCAGGGGTGTGCTTTGGGAGTAGGCCATACTTATTCTCTAGAATAAACTGCTAAGGTTCTAAAAAGAAAGATAGGAGAAACTGGAACTGAAGGCTTACTGAATTAGTTTACAGCAATGTATGTTTCAGTAGGACAGTTTTGAAATCGCTTATATTAGGAGTTTTCATTTGAGTGGTAGCGAGAGTGAAATTCTTCAGAGAGATACCTTTTTAACCTGAAACTATCAAATTACTTATCTAGAAAGAGAAGAGTGCTGTCAGATGGCATAGATTCTTAGTCTGCAGTATATGGTGCTTTAAATATGTGTTGTAAACAACACTTTCCAGTTCACTGGAGACTTGTGGGTAAGTCTGCTGTCCTCTTCATTCTGGGAACTATTTGCAAGTAGAGGTTTTCCTGCTTCTGCATAGGCTTCTTGTCCAAGTTCGTTATGCTTGTTGAACTATGAGAAAAATAATCCCAACACTGAATAGCCTCTAACAAAATAGAAGCTTACAGGGGGTTTTCACTGTCTCTTGAAAGTTAAGGTGGCAGTATTTCAAGTACTAGAATGTAGGTAGCAGTCTCTTTTTTATGACCTTCCTTTCAGCCTCTGTCATTTCGATGAGATTTGAGTAAGGGTGTGGTTGCTATAAAAGTACACTTTACAGGTGAATCTGCAATCTGTCATGGGTTTGCTTGGGAAGGAAAAGGAAGGACAGGGACTTCAACTGAATAATTCTGGTGGTTTCTGTACACTCACAAACATATTTTACCATTATTAAAGTCTTCTGTTTTTTTTTCTTCAGTAACTGTGTTACTATGGACTGGGATAAGGATGGAGATACTTTAGCAATAATCACAGACAAATCTAGTGCCATATTTCTGTGGGATGCGAACACAAACAAAACAAGCCAAGTAGACAGTGGCATGAGGTAAGAAAGGCTTTTTTTTTTTTCAAGTGTGTATTTGAAGACTCGGACCACTGTGGCTTGTTGATGTAGAGCATGTATTGCAAAGATCATCTTTTTATTGGAGTCCTCATAGCACATATACTGTTAGATTAATATGCTACAGTTTGTTGCTAAATTCTTTTTGGTATGATTTGCTGGTTTTGAAGTGTTTGTTGTGGGTGGGGATTTTGGGGTTGGTAAGGGTTTTGTTTCTTTTTTAATTGTCAACACTGCCAAAGTCCACAGGGAGCTTCTCTTCAATGTTTCCACTTTGTGGTGGCAACAAGGATGGGTGAATTTTTTGTCTATCTGCACTGGCTACACTTTCTCCAAAGTATTTCACACAAGTAAAAGGGAGCTTAAAAGTAAGGGAGGTGATTTTAGTGGTACTAGGATTTTTTCCCCTTAGATTTGTAAGGGGACTAAAATGCTATTCACAAAGCAGACTGGTTTAGGATGGGAGGAGATATCTAAGGCAATCCTACTCTAAGGTTCAAATCCCTGCCTTTCCGAATTTGGCCACGGACTTAAAACTCTCCTGAGGCCGACATAACAATCAAGCATTGGGTTAACAAATAAGCTTGGTTTAACAATTAAACTTTTAGCTTCTTTGAATCTATTCCACTGAACTACTGCACTTTACATAAACATTCTGTCTGTAGCAAAGGGAGTGGAAATGAATCTGTCCCATGTTTGTTAGGGCACTCACCTGAGCAGAGAAACAGCTAATTTTGGATACTGCTGCTATTTTATTTACTTGAGCTGAGACAAACATTCCTTCTGATTTAACCCTTCATTTCTAAATTTCCTTTGTGTATGCTTTGGGGGTTTTTTTGGTGTTTTGTTTTTGTTTTTTAGGTAGTCAAGATACCAAAATTGGAGTGTTTTATCCATTAAATAGAAAAAATTCAGTTCAGCTGGAAAAATTAGGGGGTGGGGGTTATGCTGGTTTCTATGAGGGTGTTTTTTTTCCAGATTTAGGTTGAAAATTCCATGTCTGGAATATGGAAATATTCCATATTTCCATTAAGATGTATACTTGTGCTTTGTAAAATTCATTTGGAATATTGGATATTTGATTGTGGGATATTTCCATATGTTACAGCCTGGTATCCTATATGTGTACATTGAAACTAAACTTAAACTGTACTGAAACAAAAAAAAACCTTCTATATAATTTATTCCAATCCTGAAAAAGTAAACGAATTGCCACATTGCAGAAAATACACAGTTATTATAAAATATACAGTGATTATAAAATGCACAGTGAAATACCTATACATGATTTAAAGAAGTTATGTTTTGAAGATTGTCGGTAGAAAGTTGTCACGTTAGAAAACAGTTTCAAAACAAGCAAATGATTGTACATACAAGTGAGAAATTTAAAGTGATTACTTCTTCCTACTGTCTAATTAATTATATGTAGCATTATATAGGCATCTTGTTTAGGTATTTGTGGATTACTCAGTTATTTCTTAGTCGTTACATTTTTGTCATTATTTATTAATTATTATATATTATCAACAATATGCCTTCTTAGCACAGATGTTATAATGATTATTGTTTATAAGCTTATTTTCTGGTGGAATACATCAACTTTCGCATTAAAAATTTTTTTTTTTTTAAAGTTTTCGCAGGTACAGGGTTGGGTTTTTTTGATAGGTCAGTTTTAAACTATAGCTATTTATATAATCAAAGCAATTTATGAAGATTTATCTACACATTATATTGTGTGAAGGAATAGACCATAGTGTACCTCCTTTTCATGTGTGAACAAATATTATTCTGGGGGAAAAGTAACTTGCCAGTATGCAAGCAAAAAAGACCATAGAAGGTACTTAGCAGAATGGAGTATGCGGTTGTTGCAGTTCCTTCATGATCTTTCTCTCTACCATCTGAGGTAAATTGCTTACTGGAGGCAATCTCAGCAGAACAGTATATATCAATTTAAGTGCCTAATCCTTCTTTTGTCACAGTGTTATTGCTTAAGGAGAATGAGTGCTAAGATATATAAATGGTGTGATAGTCAGGCTTTTCTGGTATCCTTCTCTTTTTGAAATTAGAAAAGCACAAACAAAACCCCTTACATACAACCCAAATATATATTGGAGGTCATTTCACGTTTCAATTAATATCTGAAATTTGTTTCAAATTTGTATTGCACGTTTACAGTAAAATTTAAAAAGATGGGAGAGGCATTGATGGAAATAACTGCACTAATTAGAAAATGCTGATTAAAATTGTTTTGCTTAAGAGGCTTTTTTGTTTTTAAATGCAATGTATAATATTTATCTGTGTACCCTTAAATATACACCAAAATAGGCCTTGCTGTATCTGAAACATCAAGTTAAAGTGGCTCTTTCTAACTTTCTTATTACATTGACTAGAACTAGACCTATTCACTTGGAGTTGGCTGAATTCATAGGCTTATTGAAGTACAAAAAAACAATGCAGAAAGTGACTGGAAAATTTCAGGTACCTTCATGGTATCTTTGAGTGTTTTTTAAAGCTGTGTGTTTGGCCAAATTACCCATTATTCCATCCCAGACTGTTGATGCTTACAGACAGATTTCTATTTGTACAAGTCTTACTACATTACCTCATACAACTTTTTATTACTTTGACTATTTCGTGCACACTTAAATAATTCTGATACTTGTTGTAGATAACATTTGCTTAATTTAAAAATTCTGCTTGATCTGTGTGATTTCATAGAACTTCAAAACAAATATGCAAAATGTTTTTATATGTAAGCACATGAAAGGAATCTCTGCTATACAAAGTAAAATTTTTCTTTATTTTAGGGATGCAATGTCTTTCTTATTATGGTCTCGAGTTGGAACTTTGCTTGCTGTTGGAACAACAAAGGGAAACTTACTTATATATAACCGTCAGACTTCTCGCAAGATTCCTGTTCTTGGTATGCGTTGGTTTGAAACTAAGCTTGCACATGTGAAAGTGGAATTTTGCTAATATACTTAGATTCCTTTTTAGTTCCATATATGAACATGCAAGTCAAAAATGTGCTCATACTCAGCTTGCACCTTCTGTTTTGTGGTACTTTTTAAAAGAGGTTTTTTTATAGTATAGTAAGTTAAAAATATATATACACATACCTGATATTGCCTCATGGGAGACTTGTGTTATCTTTCTTGCAAATGATTTGTGTGGTTGTTCTTGTTGCTAAGGTACTTTTTTCTTACCTGCCTAAGAGTACCTCTGGGCAGAAAGGTTGATATAGCACAGTCCCCAGAAATTTGATGCAAAGAAGTGGAAGAACAGGGGCTGTGCAAGTGCCTATAAGGTCAAAAGACTTCCATCTGGGAGTAGAATATTTTAAAATAAAAAAGACTCTTGAATTTGTACTTGCTCTGGTAAGTTGTTTCACATTCTGACAACCTGTGCTTGAGTGGCCAAAGAGAGCATATTTCCATCCCAGATTTTTTTTGTGGTTGTGTTAATTTGTGTTGTATAGGTTTCTTTCTTTTTCAGGTAAGCACACTAAGCGGATTACTTGTGGTTGTTGGAGTACTGAAAACCTTCTGGCTCTAGGCGGTGAAGACAAAATGATTACTATAAGCAATCAGGAAGGGGATACTATAAGACAGGTAGTATTTATAACCCCCATTTGATTTTAAGGCGTAAATGAATACTTCTGGTTCCTGGGAAAGCTGGGACCTATGGGAGCTTATGCCTTTTCAGTCCCACTCCATTCAAGGACAAGGAGCCTTTGGGAAACCTCATGTAGGATGAGGGCATATCTAAACATCTGAGCCTCTGTGTTATGCAACATGATTTATGATATTAGGGTCTCTGCAATTCTGCTGTGGTCCTGCCTAAACATGCTTCTCTCATCTTTGATCGTGATCTGTATCTGTTACAACAGGATCCTATGAGTGCAGTCTTAGGTTGACATCCCCAGTAGCAGCACAGAACAGCTCTCACATGACTGTTTATAAGGTCTTTAGGAAGTACTTTTAGTGTTGGTTTTGCTTTAGATTGGGTAAACAAAGATCTTGCCTCTGATGTGCAAGGGTTACTCCTAGGCTGGACCTCCCTTGCTTTGTAGAGAGGCTGATTCCAGTGCTTCCTCCAAGTACACTCCGATTCTCTAATCAAGCATTCTGTTTGTTTACATACACCACAGTCCTTCCGAGCAATGACAGTTGCTGCATAATGGGCAAATGAATATAATTCACTTTTTTAACTTTAATGAACTCAAGATTTTCAGAGACAAATTTTTCATAGTTCTTTCCATATGCTTCCATCTTTATGTCTGAAGATCACAATTGGAGAAGAATACCCTAATAAGTTTATTAGGGTATGTCTGTGCTTTAAACTAGCTGGCTTAGGTAGTAGAAGCAGTGTAGCTGAGACAGCAGAGACCTAAGCAAGGCTTGCTTATGAGGTTTTGTAATCTCATATTGACTACAAAAGCAACTAGATTGCTCTCACTACCTAAACCAGATCAGGTATGTCCATATTAAAATGCTTTGTAAATATTTCACCTGTATGCCTTATTCTTGGTCTTCCTTCTTTGAATTTGCATTGGAGTGACTTTGTTTATACTGCTTCAGTTAGTACTGCCTGTATAATATCATCTTGCAAGTCGTCTTCCTCATCTGGATCTTTCCTTCTCTATTTGGATTTGTATTTCTGTTTCCTAGATATTTTTTCATTATATTCCGTTATAACATGTCATTATGATCCCAACTAAGGTCATGTTTTCTCCAACTTTTTTCTTAGTTTTGGTACTAGATGCAATAGCAACTCTATCTATCTATCCCTAACACTAAAATGTACAGGGCAGGAATAATGCAATTATTTATCATCAGTATTTGCTATACATTAACTGTTGATTTCTCAGTCTGAACTTCTTTCTTGCAGACCTCAGTGAGCTCAGATCCCAGTGATATGCAGTTCTCAGTTATGAAGACTGATGAAAGAATATCAACCAGGGAAAGCACAGTAAGAAGTCAATACAAAATACTGCAAAAAGTGTTAATCTGATGTTTCAAGGTTTCTGCTGGCAACCAGTATGGGCCAGGAAGCCATTTGTTCCTCCTTGACTTGAAATTTGGTGTTGAAGATTTTTATTTTTTTTTCTTTCCCAAAACTTTCATTTAAAGTAAAGGCATACCCCTTTGTTCATTAAGGATGTGTTCATGAAAAGTACAGTGGTTAGCAATATGACAGAGCAGTTTTGCAGTGGTAGTTAACATAATAGATGGAGATGTGTGCAGGGGCTTAAATACATACAATATAAATATAGAACAGTATACACAATGTGGCAAATGGAAATGGAGCAGGATTGTCAAAATTGCAGAGATGCTGCCTTTCAGAGGGCAGATTTTCAGCTGTCAGTTTTGGGAACAGATGACTGCTCTCTAGGTTTTCATCTTATGCAAACCTCAGCATCAATGAGATTAAAAGCCCTGGTGTCAGTCTTCTGGTGTGAGCATTATCCTGTCACTGTCTAAATGGCTACAGTTTCATTGTCTTCATCATCTTTCTTGAATGAATCAAAGTCCATCAGGTCGGTCCATGGTGAAGTACAAAAAAATGGAGTAATGATAACTCTCAGCAGTGCATATTATTAAATGATCAGCAATGAAATACCAAGACAAGACATAGAAAATCCATGGATAGAAAGGTGATACGGTGTTGGAATTTGTCCAGATCTATACACTTATACAAGATAATTAAATTCTCACAGTCAGATTTAATCTGTGGAGTATAGGTGTCAAGAAAGAATTTTTCTCCATGTTTACACTGACAAGGACCTGTAGATGTTTTTTGCCTCTCTGCATGGAGTGAAATGTTTTCTGCTTCTTAGGGAAATTTAATTAACAGATATTTTGAAAATGCAGGAACTGAGGACTTCAGCCTTGATTTCTTCTGCTGCTTCTTGGGGCATGCAATAGCCTAGGCTTTACAGGTTTTTTATTACAGCTCTCAAGTTTGCTGTAAAATGTTAGGGAACATTCTGTAATTCTGTAGTTCTTGGTGTTTGTGCTTGGATGGTCTGTCAGCAGCTCTAAACCACGTAGCATTTATTGTCTAGGTTTCTGTTGCGGGGGGGCTTTGGCTTGATAACGATCACTTCCAGGCTGTTAGTTATGACATCAGAAAAAAAAAAAACCCTGCAAGTTGGATCAAAGTAAGTAGTACTAGAGTTAACATCTTGCCCTGCAACATAAAATAATTCCTGTAATTTCTTAGAAGAGTTTAAGAAATAGTATTTCTTAAATAATTCATCATTTAGCTGCAATGGAATTATAAGCAAACTGTTTTAAAAGGCAGAAAACATACTTTTTATATTTGGCGTAACTTTAGGAATTATAAGTCAGAATTTGAGTTTGTAATTCTGGATTAATGGATTTTTACGTCAACATATGCCTTTTTTTCTCAGTTTGAAAGCACCAGCTTTGTATTTCATTCTTCCAGCTCTTATTTTAGGAATAAAGCATTGTCTCCTTTTTAGACAAGGAGAGCTGGAACAGAAGTTAATGTAAAGTAAAGTTGTAAATAGCCCTTCAAAGTATCTTTGTCAAAGAATAAGATGAAACAAGCTGCTTCTCCTTGCTTTTTCTAAAATGAGTGTTTTACTCTTGCCTGAGAGTAACAAAAATAATCTTTAAAAAAACCCCAAAGTTCAACCTGTCTTACACTATGAAGTCCAACATCTCTATGGGATTCATCAAATAAAATGCACTCACCTAGACTGATACCAAACTGTAAATATTGCATGTTGAATACACACTGAACAGGCTGTTTCTTTTGGAATTGTCTTTCTATCTTTGAAATCTCAGCAAGTTACTTGAGATAGAAGTGTTGTGATAGTCTTCCCGTCAACCTCCCAGATAAAAATTCTGTGGATAAAAAAACACATCGTAGTTCAAGTGAGGGTAGTCCAACAGGATAACTCCGTATGACCTGCTGTCTTTTCCTCTGAGGAACTGGAGCTGACTTAATGCTTCTGTGGGGAAAAGTCTTGAATTTGAGATGTGTGTTCTGCTGGGCTTGCATTTAGATCTGTGAACCACTGGCTCACAAGGGGAATATCCTGCAAATCTCTTCCACTGTTGATAAAGATTCAGAATTCAGATCCATGGTATTCTTAAGGATTATCGAAAGTCCTAAATCTCATCTTTTAGTGAAGATGTAGGGCCTTATTTTAAAGTGATGCCATTCTTATCAAGTTAATTTTTCTTTTCATTCATTGGCAGGTGAGTGTAGTGGTCGGCAAGAAGACTCTCTTTCTTTTTAATTTGAATGATCCTGATAACCCAATTGATCTGAAATTCCAGCAGCCTTATGGCAGTATTGTAACCTACAGATGGTGAGCAGAACTTTCTTAAAGAAATATTCTAGTATTAACAACCTGAAGATTTTCCCAGTGGTTCTGATAAATGCTGGAAATGAAATAATATATCCCTTGCTTACGCTGGATTTTTCTTGGATGTGTTGTAGCCTTTTTAATAATTCTTTTCCAAACACGAAGTCTACATTTTGTAATTGTTTTACTTGACAATTCAATGGCTATAAAAGCAGTATTTTCAAATATAATCACTGTTGGTATGCTCAGCTTTAGAACGCTCATACTGTTGCTGTCCTGACAGTAGATTAAACTGAGGGTTTTATAGGTTGTTTTCTGTTTGGATGAGTAACTGATGAAAGAGCTAGGGGAGGAGTTGTATCTTTCAGCTAGTTTGTTGGTTTACAAAGTCGTGGAAAGTTCTTGTAGCCTCCCTGCTATGCAATCCAATTGGTAATGTTCCTTTGAAGAAATCACAAGCTAGAGGTTTCAACTCTGTACCCAAAAAGTAGCTGTACTGTTTCTATATCTTTGAATCATGACACCGTGCCTTTTAATGCCTGGTCAGTCAATGTGGAATTGACATTTATCCCTTTACACTATAACTGTGTAAGAAACCCTATAGCTATATGCTTCTTAATTTATGGCCACAGGTCTAACAAGGCATACCTGGGCTGTTTCCCTTGCAATGATTTTTTTTCAACTAAGCTGATGAGATATTGTTTGAATTCATCCTTACGTGCTGTAACTATTTCTGCCTTAACCTCATTATTTCTACTTGAGACTATGAAAAGTAAACAGATTACCTATTCACAAATACGAATTGTAGCTTTGGTACTTCCACCGTGTTTGCAGTAGTATGCCCTAAGGGCACAGTGACTGGCATTACTATTTTTAGCATAGCTTCGATGGGACCAAGTCAGCCATAACCTTGAAATGGAAGTTTCCATCTTTCGCCATGCTTATTCCAGTGACGATACCAGCGGTCTTTCTCCTGGCATCACTGCCATGTATGCAGCTTGTTGAAAGTAAAGTGGCATTATAGAATGTAGAAGAGAGAATAAAGACGACTTATGAGTTAACTCTGGGCACACACATGGTTTTGTCCTTTAAGAATCTTCAGTTGTTTTTCCCTTAATCTATTTTATACTATATTGTTCTACATTATATATATAAATTCCCATAATTTGAGTATTTTTCCCATTAAAGGGAGGCATTGACAGTTACCCCAGTAGTCTGAAAGAATATGCATTTTGCATATTGCATAAATGGATCTCTTAATGGTTGTTTTTTTTGTAACAGGTATGGTGATGGCTACATTATGATTGGTTTCTCACGAGGGTATTTTGTAGTCATTTCTACACACATTCGTGAGATAGGTCAAGAAATCTTTCAAGCTCATAATCATAAGGATAATCTAAGTAGCATTGCTATATCACAGTCATTAAACAAAGCTGCATCATGTGGAGACAATTGGTAAGTGGTAGTTTTATACATAAAGAATGGAATTCATCTCACATAACTGTAGCTGTTAAGCGTTAAAGCTAGGCTCCCTAAGGCTTCTAGGCTCCCTAAGGCTTCAAGGCTCCCTAAGAAGTCAGTGCAGAGAAGGTGAGATGAATTCCTCTGTGGAACTGCCTCTCTGCATAAAGTTAGGAGAAGCTAATTTTGACCAAAATCTCTGCAATTGTAATTAACTTTATTGTAATTAATTGTAAAAAAAAAAAAATAAAATTAAACTTTAGTGTGGATTATTCCTTTTTTTTCTTTCTTTTTCTATGTTACTCGGCTACAAAAATGTCCGAATTTCTTTACTATGATTTATTGATTGGACCTAAACATCTGCTTAGCAATAGGAGAACAGTTCATTTAAAGCTATACTGAGTATGCTGATATCCTGATATCCTCCTCGCTGGTGTTTGGTCTTACCTGCAATCTAGACAAAAGTATAAATGTGTAAGCAGTTAAGGAAAAAAATAGTTAAAGAGACTGGAGTTTTTCCAAAATATGTTGTGCATATGGTAGAATATCTTCTTTAGCTCCTCATCTGCTACTCCCTGATTCTGTGATATCTGAACTCTTCAGCAAAAAAGAAGCTGAGTGATGGTAGGAGTCAGACTGTTCTGTCTGTCCTCAGTTCTGTGTATGACCTTAACAGACTGCTTGCACATCAAGAGTGCTATAACTATGAGCAAAACATGGTGCAACTTCAAGCACTTCAGCTATTGTACAATTATTAAGTATTATTTTATTATTACAAGTATTATTTCTTTAAGGGGTTCTTAGCATATTTTGAGTAACATGACAGCATAAGTAAACTCTCAGTCTGTCCCTTTTTATGTGAAGCAGGATTGAAAGCTAGTTTTTTGCGTCTGTGTTTCAAGCACTGTTTGTCCATCAGGGATGTGTTTTTAACATAACCTGTACTGTAACAGGTCAAAAGGAAATAATAGTGTGTGTTTCCCACCCCTGAGTTCTTTTGAATTGGTTTTGTGCCTTTTCCTCAAATTTTAACTCTGAGCAAATCTTTTTGTACAGTGATAGTGATACACTATTTAGAGAGGTGGATAACAACGAGTGTGTGCTGCTCTTTAGGAAATGGAAGACATTTTGCATTTGCGCTCTATTTTTTGCTTCATTAGGCTGTCTGGGTTGGGTTTCTTCCAGTTCATGATGACTGAAATTTATATTAGTGAGAATGACTGTTTATTTTTGTTTTAGCATTAAAATCCATGATCTGTCGGACCTGAGAGAAATGTATGCCATAATAAACTTGGATGATGAAAACAAAGGTATGTTAACAGTCTCCATGAGGACAGAAATTTTTACAAATGAAGTAAACCAGAATTTTGATGGTGACTCTCTTTACATGAGTGAAGGTACTGTTGTTGGAAAAACTGTGTAAATATAGAATTTATCATAAATTCCTTCTTTCCCAACTTGTACTTATTAGGTGACCCATAGCAAAATGGGAACATATTTTATTTTATCTGTTCAAAGTATAGAGAAGTACAGCTCTCACAATATTTGATCAGTTTTGTTTTTTTGAATCTGTAATACAGTATATTCAGATTACTAAAATAATATACTTAGCTGGTTTCTGCTTCTTTCCCTGTTTTTTTTGGTGGGTATTTTTGTGCTTTTCAGCATCTCTTGTACTGACATTTGATACTTAATCTGTTCTCATCCTGATATACAGGATTTGTGCCTGTGGCTTGAACATTGTTACAAGACTATGCTCTTGGGTAATGAGTTACCATCATTATCTCCTCTTGTAGTGTCTGTAAATGCTTCAGTTACTGTCAAGTTTTCAGTCTTAGGAAAATGCTAAATTAGTAAATTATGGGTTTGGTTTGAGTGATTCCAGTTAATCTTGGAATTATATTAATTGGTTATGTTTGAGTATATTAGTACATATATTCCTAGGTATGAGTTCCTACCATTTTCACGTTTTAAAGCAAAATAATTGTTTCTTGGTTTCAGTAGTTAAGGAAAGGAATTTTTTTTTGCAAAAACTTGTGAATTTTTTAGGTGTAGGTCAGCTGGCTTGGACAGATGATGGACAGTTGTTGGCAGTATCTACACGAAGAGGATCCCTCCATGTTTTCTTGACAAAGCTTCCAATCCTTGGAGATGCTTGCAGTACACGGATTGCATACCTCACTTCTCTTCTTGAAGTTACTGTAGCCAATCATGTGGAGAGAGTATGATAACCTCTTCCTTTTAAACTTCATTTAGATATAAGTAAAGTAAGTATTAATAGTGGATGAAAAATGTTTTATTTTGTTTTGTTTTCTTACAGGAGCCACCAGTCACAGTCTCTGTTGAAGTAGAGCCCAGTTTTGTTGCTATTGGTGTTTATCATTTGGCTGTAGGAATGAACAATCGGGCTTGGTTTTATGCACTTGGAGAGAATAGTAAGCATAAATTTAGTTCTCTTAAAACTACTGCATCATCGTCTTATTTTATTCGGTATTGTGTTCAGCAGTTCTGGACATTCCACATTTTACAATAACAACTTGAATTGCCATATGGTCCTGTTAGGACCGGATAATGATCTTCACAAACTGAAGCAGTTATGACAAGGCATTGTAAATAAGAGAAATAAAACTTCAGGTTCAAGGTGTTGGTAATTAAATGTAGAATGTTTCTTTTTTTGGTTTTTTTTTCAGATTACGTTGTTAACCAATGAAGGACTTTGAGGTTTTTGAGACATTATTTGACTGTGTCTTTAAATACTAAGTTTGGCAAAGTACCTAGGGACTATATGATCAGAGGGTTTAAATTCTCAGTTTGGTAGATGTTCGTGTGGTTTGCGTGGGGTAAGGTAAAATTGGTTATGCTATGTCCAAATTTGAGACAGTGGATTTAAAGCTTTCATGTCTCTAAGCATCACCTTTTTTGACTAATAATAAATTAATCAAAACTGTAAGAATACTAGTCAGAGTTGCATAGAAAAAGAGTTTCTCTTGTACTTTCTAACCAGTTCTCTCACTGCTAAGAAGAAGGTCTCTTTACATGTGACTTGTCCCCTCTCTGCTTAGTTGTGAGTTTTTCACATCTGGTTACTCAGTTGCAAATTTAGATGATGATAAGTGAAGACCTATACAAAATAAAAATATTTTTACCTTTTCTGTTTGAATTCTTTAGATGTAAAAAAGCTTAAAGATGTGGAGTACCTGGGGACAGTAGCAAGTATGCACCTTAATTCCGATTATGCCGCTGCTCTCTTTGAGGGTAAAGTCCAGTTGCATATGGTAAGAGCTCTGGCAATTTGGAGTGCTGAACTATTGAGTTGATCTAAGCTGAACATGTTATTGTAATTTTAAAAACGACAGAAAATGGAGTGATCTTCAGTTAGTGGAGATAATTTAAAATTCTTTAGAATTTTTTGCTGGCTAATTAAAACACAAAGCTGAGGTCCTGTAGACTATAGAAATACAACCTAGTCTAGAACAGGTGATGAAAAAGTGTTTTCTTGTGAACTATTTAACAAGTTTTATTTTAAAAGTCTCTGTGGGAATGTGACAGAAGCAGTTGTTGGGTTTTTAAGGGATGCACACGTAAGTTTGTTTTCATCTCATTTCCTTATAGTTTGATAAAGGCAAAACTATGATACCTCATTGTTAACAGTGGAGTTTTTCAGTTCATTCTATTCTTTATATTTAGATTGAAAGTGAAGGTTTGGATGCTCAGGAAGAACGAGAAACTCGACTCTTCCCAGCAGATGATGATAAATACCGAATTTTGTGCCATGCTTTAACTAGTGACTTCCTCATATATGGTACAGATGTGAGTATTACTTCTGGTTTTAGAGATCTTTTTAGATTGAATATATTTCTATCGGAACTATTTGGATTATTACGCATACTTTTAGCAAAAAAATTGTGCTTCTGAGAAGTTTACAGTGGATTATTTTCTATGCAAGAGCTTCATGCAAATACAGTCAAAATTGCATCCAACTTCCTTTACTGTTGCATTTATATGAGATGCATTGGCAGGAAGGTTAAGTTTTGCTTTTACTAGTGTTTGTTGCAAAACACTGATTTTAATAGCAGAATTTAATTCTGTTGCATTAGCGAGAGGGTTGGCAATCAAACTCTCTTCCAGATGTAAGAAAAAACATAGCACTTGCCATGCAAATTTGTTGATTTAGGTGGTGATGTGATAGATGAGGACAAAAAGGTAAACAAGGTAAACTGAGGTAAACAAGTATGATAGCATAAATGGAAGTATTGACTTAATATTGAAGCCTTTGCCAAAGAGAATTTTTTTTAGGTGTTTCAACAAAGATAGGAATTAAGAGGGCACTGAAGAAGGCTGTGAACATGCTTATGGATTTTTCCAGAGATTTTCCTATGCATGAGGGGTAGTTTCTTTCCTTTTAGTATTTTCTAGCACTGGGAATACAGGGCACATTTGGCATTGTAGTATCATGCTCTTTGTGACACAGACTGATATATTGACCTTCCAGAGGAAAGGCAGAATCACTATCTCGGGTCTTATCACTGGTTTAATAACCTGACTGGTTTTGCAGCAATTGAGGGCTTTTCCACCTCCTCAGTACCTAAACTGATACTGATAAATTTGAAGTACTAAATTCGCAACTGATCAATTTGATGTGTGCAAATTTTACAATTGACTTCAAAAGCTGCCTTTTACTTTCAGTGTTCTTCTTTGTGCGACACTGATTGAAAAATAGTGTTAATCACAAATCAGTTTGATTGCTTTTCTCCCCTGAATTAGGTGCCTCTGTTCTTAAGAATGTGTGATTCTTCCTTGGAGGAAAATTTTTCAGCTTTGTTTGAAGATTAAGCTTCTCTCAACAACAAGGCAGGCATTTTTCCTGTTTAGAGAACTGCACAGTAAATACAGCTTTTCTCCACAAAGCAGAGCAAGATAAAGAACAAAAACAACAGAAAACCCCTCAAACCTCCAACTGCTTTCCCCACTCCCCAAAAAGCCTCAAGTTTTCCTGTCTTGCCCAAAACCAGCTGTGAATGAAGAAGGAAGCTAAAAAAACACCTGGAAGTATTTTTCTTTATACACTCTTCATGCTCAGCACCCTTAAGATGGGAGAAACTACAACCAAGTTAATTATCTACTTGCCACTTACTGATGTCATTATTAGCTTTTTCTGTTATTTCTCATTAGACTGGAGTTATTCATTATTTCTACATTGAAGACTGGCAATATGTGAATGAATATCGGCATCCTGTCAGTGTGAGAAAAATTTTTCCAGATCCCAATGGAACCAGATTGGCTTTCATAGATGACAAAAGTGATGGCTTTGTCTATTGTCCAGTAAGTTAGTGTGTGATACCCATATAATTATATTTACAAGCAGGCTCTTCAACTATATAGTGTTTTTAATAGAGAAAGAAGAAGCTTTTGTCACTCCAGCATGTGTATGCTGGTAGAAGAAATTGCCAAGGAGGCTTGAAGATAACTTAATGGTAATTTAAGGAAATAAAATCTGTCATATTAGATCAGGACAATTTCATTAGACTAAATTCCTGATCAGTAATTTTCAGAAATGTATGTGTTTGTGTATTCAAATACAGATATTTTAGCCCATTAACAAGCACTGCCAGTTTCACTGCCTGTCCCCATACCTTTTTTCTAAGAAAAGTAAATAACATTCATATAATGTGCATTTTCTCCATTTACTTCCCTTCTGAATTAAACTATTATGTTATTCAGAGTCACTGCTTATAAGAAAACTTTTTCTTAATACAATTTTCATATTTCTGCACTATTTATATTCTTTTTTTATTTTTAATCATAACTGGGATGAATATTTTGTTTGTCTCCTTAGTCACTTGCTAGTAATTTTACTTTTGCATTATTTGTAGGTAAATGATAGATTATATGAGATTCCAAACTTCTCACCAACTATTAAAGGAATCCTGTGGGAAAACTGGCCAATGGATAAAGGTGTTTTTGTTGCTTTTGATGATGATAAAGCATACACTTATGTTTTTCATAAGGATGCCATTCAAGGTACTGTAAATGCTTTTAAAAACTTATTCACTGTTTTAGTTAATAAAGCAAAGCATGTTCTGAGTCTTCATTTGTCTTAAATATTTTCATAACTGCATATAAAAATAAATAGTACTACATAAGTTTTGAAGTGCAACTGATGAATAGAAAACTAGTTGTTTTGTAGGTTTCTCTGTAAAGCCTCCAACAAGGCATTTTGGTCTTAACTCCCTAAGCTTCTTGCTATTATAATCTTTCATCTGAAATTTACACATTGTGCTTCAATTGTGTTTTGAAATGCTCGTGAGAAAATCTTGGGATCAGGGTGACAAAAGTTGTGTTCCCTTACACTGTTAACCAAAATTGTAATCATAGCAATTTCTGTATTTGTAACAGAGAAACATCAAGAAATTTACCTACAAACATTTGGAAAATTACCTTACTAGTTTAGAACATTGAAGTTATGTATATTTACTTGACTGAAAAATATGCGCTGTAGAGTAGATGGTGACTACCAGAATTAGAGACCTTGAATTAATGCCCTGCAAATCTACATTATTTCAGCTGTGACTGGTTGCTACACTTTTTACCATGTAGGGATTTTTTAAATTATGTCTTCTTTTTCTTCCTGACCTTTGAATGTAGGATCAAAGATTATTTTGGCAGGTGGCACGGAAGTCCCCTTTTCCCATAAACCTTTGTTGTTGTATAATGGAGAATTAACTTGTCAGACTCAGAGTGGGAAAACCAACAATATCTATCTAAGCACTCACAGTTTCCTTGGCAATTTGAAAGACTTTGGACCTAATGAGCTGACACAAATGCTTACTCAGACTTTAATGTTGAAAAGGTACATCTGTGTTTTAATTATATGGTGTAAATTGTTTTCTTCTGTGCTTATAGCTCAATACAGCATATCCTGGTGATTTAAAAATGTCATGCTGAATATTGATAAATTAGATTGATCCATGAGTCCGTGTAGCTGTCTATGCAGACCAAGCAAAATAAGTGACCCAGTGGTGCTTTATTTGTTTTTCCACTGTCAAGTAAAAGCTAAAGTAATTTTTTTCAAGACTGATTCAGGATTCTATGACAGTGGCTCTTCCAAAACTGGCTGAAGGTGCTTCTTGCATATTCCCCTCCCACAGTAATGAAGCAATGCAAAATCAGTATAATGGAAAGAATGCCAGAGTAGGGAAAGCAGATGGTTTCCTGAAAAAGTGTGGTAGAAACAGGAGAAATACGAGAACTGTAAGTTATGCATTTGTATTTCTCCTTTCTTCCTGACACATCTCTCTCTCCATGGCTTAGAAATAAATGCTTTTTATGTTTTCCCTATCATAGTATTAGGAAAAAAAAAAAGCATTGAGAGGGAATTTTAGGTATGAGTAATACTAGTTTTAAATGCATTTCACCTTCTGTAGGTTTTCTGAAGCATGGGAGGTGTGCAGACTTCTGAATGACCAGTCTGGTTGGAATGAGCTGGCCAAAGCTTGCTTACATCATATGGAAGTGGATTTTGCAATACGTGTTTATCGGACATTTGGTAATGCTGGGATGGTGATGTCACTAGAGCAAATAAAGGTAAAATGTAAAGTCCCTTTTAAATAGGAAATACGGTGATTTAATTCTTCTTTAAGAACTGCTGAATTCTTATTTTTGTGGGGATTTTGTTTTTTTTAAATAGAAGATGAGTTATTTTCAAGGGAGTTAATAGTTATAGAGGAGAAAGCGTCCAAACCACATAACTCTTGCTTGGCTTTTTCTTGAAGTGGTTGCAGTCTGTACTGGAATGCACAACATTGCTTTCTGCATTTGCTTGAGAGCAGCAGAATATATTCATGTCTCGGGCATTTGGAGGCTCTTTTTTCCCTTGTTATTTTTGAGAAAATGTTTAAGGCTGCTATTATTATTTAAAAAAAAATAGATTGCAGTTATACATCTAAAAGTGTGCATGAAATAGTACTTTAAAAATATACTTCTGCAAATAGCTGATTTTAGACGGTGTTAGCTGTAGTGACTTTGAGCTACAATAAGAAAGTGAGGGCTTTTTCTGGTTTGCAGAATCCGTAGAATGGTTGTAAAATGTAAGGATATTTTCTTTTACTGTGCTTACTAGATTATGTTACTTATAAAAATATTTTTTTTTCTTTTGGACTATTTTTGCACCTATTACGTCTTTTTACAGGGAATAGAAGACCACAACCTTTTAGCAGGACATCTTGCCATGTTTACTGGTGATTTTAGTCTGGCTCAGGATTTATATCTGGCATCCTCCTGTCCTATTGCTGCACTTGAGGTATTCATTTAAGATGTGTAAATTTTTTCTGCTGTTTTCATCTCCACCTTAATGTTGGAATGTTTTACCTTCTGATAATTCTGCCTTTTTATGGTTTTGTTCTTGCCACTGTGTGACTGACATACATTATTTTAGGATTAATGTCTCTTTCTCAAATTGTCTGAATCTTTGTAGCTCTATATTTGTATTTAGAATAATATAAAGTTCATATTAGAATTCAGAATTTGATACTTGTATCAGAAAATGTTACTGTCCTTTGTTAATAGATGCGAAAAGACTTGCAACACTGGGACAGTGCACTTCAGCTGGCTAAGCGTTTGGCCCCAGACCAAATCCCTTTCATATCAAAGGAATATGCAATGCAGCTTGAATTCACGTAAGTTCTACTGTAAAGTTGCAGTGTAAGAATAGTAAACCAATACTCATGCTCATTAGAAAAACATAGAATTGAGATACTTCAGCTGACTGCATTGCTGAGAGAGTATTCTGTGAGGTCTTGCAGCTATAGTATGAGGAAGAGTAGTTTTGTAAGGAATACTTCATTATAGAGACATGTGAGCAAATAATAGTTACTTTTGATTAATTTCAGTAATTCTGGGTTCTTTGCAACTGGTAGGTCCACTATATTATAATATCATCTACTAAATAAATACTTTGTTGTAGGCAAGTGCTTGGAAAACAGAGAAAGTTCACACCATTTAACACTTCTTACATTGGACGAAAGCCTTGCCTTTTGCCTGTCTTTCCTTAAATACCCAGTAGCCTTCATTTTCTTACATATTTTAGGTAGAGGAGTGTCAAATTTCAAGGCTGCCAGTCCCTGAAAGAGAGAAAGTATTAACCATTTGCCATGATTTTAAAGTCTATTTTATAGCTAATTCTTCCCAGATGAAACCTGGTCTGTTTAATGCCTAAACCAAGATGAAAAACTCTTATCTATTAATGGAGTTTTTAGACAACTCCTTCCTCCTGGCAGTGCCCCTGGCACTGAGAGAGGATACTGGTTGGTCACAGAAAGGAAGGAACGGAGGCAGTTGAAGCAGGGCAACTATCTGTAACTTGAGTTCTGAATGTACTTAAGGAAAAAAAATTGCCTTTGTTTTTATGTTGCAAAAATTCTAAATAATTTTAGAAGGTTAGTTTCATTTATCTTCCAGAAAAATGTGGAAGTAGAGATGAGATTATTGAGGTATACTGTGCAGATTAGATTCTTTGCCTGTCTTTCAAGGGAGGTTTATTGGTTTCAGTATAACAGAATTGCGAGATGGACTGCCTCTTTGACTAATAACTTGATAAAGTGCACAGGAAGTGCCATGGCATACTGTGTAACTGTCCATCTTTTGCATACTTCACATCCTTGTATGGAGTCGTTATGTCTAAAGCAAGACATAATCTTGCATGCATAAAGCATTCATAATCTGTGTGGTAGGAAGGTAACCATCTCTTCTTATTAAAAATATTCTTCCATGTAACTTCCAGTTTTCTTTTAGGGGTGATTATATTAACGCTCTGGCACATTATGAGAAGGGAATCACTGGAAACAACAAGGTAATTCCTTTTTAGTAATGATAGGATTTGTACTGTCATACTGCACATTAAGTTGTCATGTTTCAGACTCATTTGAATTCAGATTTTTTTTATTCAGCTCTAAATCTATGTGACTGTTGCTTTTGGGATAGTAGTCTTTGCACTTCTCTTATTTTTAATATACGGAATAGTGCTTTCTCTAGGTGTAAAGCAGTATTGCCGTTGTATTAACATGGCATGACTAGACTTAGGGTTTTGTAATTTGAGCGGTTTCATAATAGACGTGCAAATGTCAGAGAAAATATTGCTAGGATTTTCATTGGTATTACAAAAGTCCTAATTATTCCTTCTGTTCAAGACTAGCAAAGATTGTGTTTGAAAATAAACATCATATTCAGTAGATCCTTCCTTATTCTGGCATTATTTCCCCTAATATTTGCAAAATGTGAAGCAGCTTAAATGATAATAGGGGAACATAACAGGGGAAATAGCAATGTTTTCTGAATTCAAGCCGTTTGGCTTTATGAAACATCAGTGGTCTTACCACCTTTAAAAAAAGTAAAGGAAATATCCTGCTTGTAGTTTCTCTTTTTCTCTACTATTGGTTTTGGAGGAAAGAGGAGAGTAGTACTGAGCTGTCTGTAAAACAGATTCTTCTTGTGTATGCTTGGTCTGGACAGATCTTGTAAGTAAAATGTAAAAATTAAAGACAAAGCTTAAGAAGAAAACTAAGCTAAGTTCTTCTAAATAAGTGACAGCTGCAACTAGGCAAGAATTTTGAGACAGAAATTGACTTAACTAAGTCCATGTAATGTTTTGTTAATTTTAGTGCTTGGTTACTGTGGCTTTTGTGACCTGATATTTCTGATACATAATGTATAGTATCTGCTTGTCATTTGGTTGCCAGTACCAGGAACATGATGAAGCTTGCCTTGCTGGAGTGGCTCAAATGTCCATTCGAATGGGAGATATCCGTCGAGGGGTAAACCAGGCCCTTAAACATCCCAGTAGGTTACTAAAAAGAGACTGTGGAGCTATTCTGGAGAGTATGAAGGTATTCAAAAGAGTTAATAAAGCTAAGGCTGAATATGTGAATTCATTAAGCTATTTATTTATTTGTAATCTTAATTTAGAAATTACATTTTAATTATTTCCAATATTGTAGCAATTTTCAGAAGCTGCTCAGCTGTATGAAAAGGGACAATATTATGACAAGGCAGCATCAGTATACATCCGGTGTAAAAACTGGTAAGTGCAGGTTTCAGGGGAGTGTTATATGTCAGAGGACTTGCTGTGGTGCTCTTTGGAAAGGAATGGTTCTCTGAATAGCACAAATGTCTCATTAATTATGTTTCATTGATTTTATTGTTCCCTCCCCCAAGCTTAAACAAGAACAGTGTTCTCTCAGAAGCTTATGTTATTTTGAATATAGTCTTACTGTAAATGGGAGATAGTCTTCCTTCTTTCTTTTTTTGTGTTATGTTTAAAGTTACCTGCAGTTTCAAGTCCTTTGTATGTGTGTGCACATGCGCACACCCATGCTGAATTTAGTAATTTTATTCATGTAGTTACTGTTTAGTTCATTAAATTTCTGCAGTTATAAAATACATAGCTGAGACTGAATATTCAGCCAGTTGGAAATTATTCTAAGTTGCTGGTTCAAGTGGAGTCTATATCATGAGTAGGCAAAATTGCTGGCGTTATGTTCAATACACTTTTAATTTTTTTTAAGTGAATTTGATTATTGTCAAGTTTCCAGTGAAAAGTACAATTTTCTGAGAGATTTAAGGGCTTAATTCTTGCCTAATTACAATGTATGGACTTCTAATATTAAGAACTGATTGGAGCAGAGATCAGAAAGACCCCTCCTCTTCATGCATGTGCTCTAAAAATTAGGTTGGAATATTGTGTTCGTTTACTAAGAAAAATTTTATTCCATCATAGAAGTGTCAGTGGCATCAGAACGGACCAAGAGAACACTTCGTTAAGTAGGGTAGCTTGCATATAACGATAGCCTTGATTTGGAAAGTGGGAGATACAAGCTTTGTTTACTCTAGGAGAAGGAGGTTCGGTTTGGGGAGTGCTCTATCTTTTAGGCAGAGAGGTGAGATTTAAGGTCAGCCTCTCTTCAGTCTCTCATATCTTTTGTCTTGAAAGGCCCACTGCTTAGTTTGCTGGCTTTTATAGATCGTATCACTGTGTGCAACTCCTGAAGCTAGATTTATGGAAGGACTGACGTAGTTCTGTGTTCCTCCACACTCTGCCATTATGGGTGTTGTTGCTCAGAGAATCTGGTTCTAATTGCCTGGAGTCTTCTGTACAACTTATGGCCTTAAGCACACAATCACAGGAGTAATCACAACTGGTGGTCTCTTGCACTCTTTTGCACATTCTTTCAGGTTACAGTTTTAATACGGTGCTACTTCTGTAGATTAATTAGAGAATACCGCAGGTAAAAATTGTTGGTCTGGCACTTCTTATGCTCATACATCTCAAACTTAAAAAAGAGAAGATACTGTCCTTCTTTAAGCCTGTATGTTCATGAAGCAGTTTATAATTTCCAGTTCTTGTATCTATAAAGTGCAGCTTTTTGAAAATATTAAAGTGCCTTCAAAGCTTATACATTATGTTAAATTACTTCTTTTTTATCCTCCTTTTTAGTGTTGATATAAATGTGCCTGTTTTACTGGAGAAAATTTGAAACCAGATATATTTATTAAATAATTATTACCTTGTCTTTATAGGGCAAAGGTTGGTGAACTTCTTCCTCATGTTTCATCTCCAAAGATTCACCTACAATATGCAAAGGCCAAAGAAGCAGATGGCAGGTGCATTTGAATGCTTATCTTTTTTTATAAAACATGTCGTTATTATTGTTGTTGTTATTTTTATTATTATACATTTCTCCTTTTGTAAAATAAATTAAAAGACAGACTTTAAATTTTGCATAAAATAGCCTTGTGATTTTAAACATAATTTAGGGCCCTTCCACTAGTATCAAAGATGTGTTTCTAATTGATCATTTTCCTGTCTAAGCATTAATATCTTTTTAACAAAAATCATTAAAGGTTTTAAAGTACTGCACCCAATGCAATATTCCACTTAGCAGAGTATTGAAGTTCAGTTTATTTCTAATGACTCCTTAGCTGTGATTTTTAAAGCTCATTCAAAGGGGGAATAATCATGAAAGAAAATATTTCGTTCTAGAACCACATTACTGTTACATCTTAATGGATGCACTTGCAAAATATTGAATAATGTGAAATTATTGGCTGAAATGAAAGCCCAAAATAGGTTATATTTAATCACAGAATGTAGTTTCTACTAGTCCTTACCTGTAAGTAAATGTGCTTCAGAATAATACTTTATAATATGAAACAGCACCAAAGCTAAATGTTTGCACTGATGAGAATAGAAAATACTATTTGTGTCAATTGCATAGTGTGAGAATGAGAAATTTCTTGATCTTGTTTATAGAACAGAAAAGAAGTCTCATTTTTTAAATTGTACAACCAGTTATCATCTGTTTGATTTTTATTGTTCTTTCACTCCCAAGTGATTTCATACAGATGGAGTGGAGCAGATGATGTTTGCTGATGGAATAGATGAACCACTTTTAAGATATAACAAAAGGGATGCTGGCAGAGTAGTCAAAAATAGTATTGTTATAGACATTTTTCTGTTGTCTCTGCCTTTCATTCTCCCAAGAGAAAATGAAACAGAGACAAAAAAAACATAGTAAATGCAGAACAAGGCTATTATATGCAAACTGAAAGGAAGGTGTCACAAGGTAACCTCTCAGAAATAAAATACTGTATGTTTCTTTCACACTGTATTGTAAAGAGTTATTTAAAAGTTAGAAAAACTGATGTGGAACCATTATTTTGCAGGTACAAGGAAGCTGTGATAGCTTATGAGCATGCAAAACAATGGGACAGTGTAATTCGACTATATTTGGATCACCTTAATAATCCTGAAAAGGCTGTTAATATTGTGAGAGAAACACAGTCTCTTGATGGAGCAAAGATGGTGGCCAGGTAACAATCATATTACGCAGGTTAAAAAAAGGGGTGAAAGAGGCCATACCTATTGGAAGTTGGTGAGGCTTGCTAACATATCAGACTCTGGTTATTGGTACTTGGCCAAGTGACTATATATTCCAGTTTATTGATTTGAGTTCTCTAAAATTTGGACAGCTAAGCAGGTACTGATTTTTTTTTCCCTTTTTTTAATTTTCTGATTAAAATTATATTAACCTGAAGTAATAAGCTTAGACAATAATAAAAGTTGCCATGCTGTATTATTTATACTGTTAATTTTAGTAACCTATTTAAAATAATCAAGATATAAAATAAATTGGAAATGTATCGTACTTGTATGCCACAAAATATACTATATTCCTAAAGCATTTGGTGTATTCATTATGCTAATTAGTACTAAAGTATTAATTTGTTCATTCTGATTAGATTCTTTCTGCAGCTTGGTGACTATGGTTCTGCCATCCAGTTCCTGGTCATGTCCAAGTGCAATAATGAAGCTTTCACATTAGCTCAACAACACAACAAGATGGAGATTTATGCTGATATCATCAGTGAGTATTCCAGGTTAATAGTTTGCTTGCAATATGTTCTGCTGCTCTTTTAATTGGTTTAGACCAATTTGAAATCATAAGACAAGGGGTGTGAAGTTTTGTTTCCCAGCCTTTTCCATTTCCAGTCACCATGGACAGATTTGGCAATCTGTGTCTAATTCAGGCCTACAAGCTAGGCTTTGCTTTCAGCTTCGGTATCTCTCTTGGTCTTCAGTCTAGGTTGTTTTCAAATCTTGCCTGTGCTAGAGCTTTTTCTGTTTATCCATAGAGATAAAGCATTTGTCTAGACTATTTTCTTGTGTCTGATGAGGAATCCCTTTCTTTGACCTTGATATATCTAGTACTGTTTTTCCAAAACTGAGAATTTTACTGGTACAGTTCTTGATTTTTATCCCCTCTTCCTTTTTTCATGGTTCCAGCTCTTCTCTTACATGTGTGTCACTTATCTTTCTTTTTTTTCCCTTTAAGGCCCATCGTGGCCTCCTCTTGTCTCAGTGAGAGAGCTGACTTTTACCTCAGGCCATCAAGTCAGTCAGTGGCCAGCTTGTCAATTTGCAATAAGTTTTCTATTTTTGACCTGTATCAGGCACCATTCTTTGTGGAAACAGTTCCACATACCTATCTACCAAATTATCTCATATTTTCAATTAATCTCTTTCCTTTAAAAAATGTATTCTTGTTATGAAGGTTATAAAAACGTGGCAACAGCTAGCTTGGTGATGTACTGTTGCACCTGCTTGTCAAGGTGGCCACTGTTGTTCTGCTGTTCCTTATGCTTTCTTCCTTCTCTCCTATCCAAAATGGGATGTCTCAAATTGTAATCTAAGTGGGTTGGAAAAGGGTTTAAAACTAACTTTGGAGTAGTGGTTGTCTTTGTTTCAGATGTGTACAGTAAAACAGAGCCTTGGTTAGAAGACTAAGTAGTATTCGCTCCTACCATGTGGTTACATTGGTCCTGATAGTCTTGCTTCTGTGCGATACAGATATACTCACATATTCTTAAACTGTGAAAATAATTCAGGTGATAATCTCATAATCACTTGCTCTGTTTTATTGTTGCCAAGACATAATGGAAAAATTCATTACTAGGTCATAGTTATGCCATTTTATTATGTCTGTTAAAAAACCAGAAATCCCATTATGGTGTAAAACCTATGGAAACAATTATTTCACTGCATTATTAGCTCCTAATGTCTGACATTTAGTCTGATTAAATAGGAAAAAAATGTATAAGACATAATTTGAGTCTAGCTGGCTTTGGTTTTCTTTGAATATCAATAGAAAAAAAAAGTAGAATAGGAATTTGTTCCTTCAGTAGGCCCTTTATCTTACTTAATAAGAATACTCTGCTATCATTGCTATCTATCTCTTGCAGGTTCTGAAAGTACTACCAATGAAGATTATCAGAGCATCGCACTATATTTTGAAGGAGAAAAGAAACATTTTCAGGCGGGAAAATTTTTCTTGCTGTGTGGTCAATATGGACGGGTCAGTACTTAAAGGATAAAACAGTGATAGTTAAACGTTCATAGAAACTGTTCAGAATACAGTACTTTAAAATCAGGGAAGTTCATAGTAGACTTTAGCTGCCTTAACTGATGACATACTGATATTTTTTAAAAGCGTAAAAAATGTAAGTAAACTATTTATATTTACAGTTATCTACATTCTATTCTGTGAATTATACACTGTCATGCACATAATTTTTTCATAGCAGTAGAGGCTCCAGGTGGATCAATGATATACTGTTCTCAATGAATCTCTAAGTGTCAGGAACATAGAAGTAGAATTTATTTATATTTTATTAGCTTGACCAATGGAGACTTGGTTGCTGACTAATTAATTCATTTAATACTGTAGCATGCCCTAACTTAAAGCTTTTTTTAAAAAAAAGAAATACGATAATTGAATTATGTTGATTGACACGCTTCCTTTTGATCAGTTACAAATCAGTGAACTGATGCTTATTAAATGTTTGATTTTTGCATACTGAACACATACCAAAAAAATATTAACGATTTTTGCAAATTACAGCCATTGTAGGTGACCACTCCTTCAACTGGGGCATAGGCGGGGTCCAATGGCACATTAATCATTAATTTATTCTCACCATATTGCTGTGAACATCTTTCACAGTTAGATGAAGGTATTCACCAGAATTTGGCAAAGACTCAACTCTTCTTTCTTGCAGGAGTATCTGTAGGAGCAGCTGCTACCTCTATAGTGTATGTGGTTATCCTTCTGGCTGTAAAATACAGTCAAGATAAGCATTCAGTGTGCCACTTGTCTGTCAAAATGCAGAGAGAAATAGCTTGATAAAAAGTAGAAAAATGTTAATTTCATGTGTCTCAGTTTTAACTTTTCTTCTGTATCACTTTAGGCATTAAAGCACTTTATGAAAAGTCCAAGCACAGAAGATAACTTGGCTATAGAAATGGCAATTGAAACAGTAAGCAACTTTGATTAAACAAAAAATTCTTCATCTTTTCAAGAAGTTTACCTTCAGTATTGTGACATTTTCCTAGCATAAGTGAGTGTGTTTGGACAGATTGCAAAGAGAAGGAAAACTGTATCAGTAAAGGTGATAACTAAACGTCTAAAAAGTAGAATAAGTTAATACTGACACCAGAGGAAAATGTGTTTTCAGTCTTCAAATGAGGCTTTATGAATTCATTCAGATTTTTGTGGTTGTGTGTCAGAGACACCTGAGTTTGGAATTTTCTTTTTTACCAATATCCATATGCAATTTTTCAGTTTTGCTGATATTTCCAGTCTGCACAGTATGGTTAGAGAGGTCAATATGCCTTCATTCTCGCTCTCTGTCACAGAATCACAGAATGGTTGAGATTGGAAGGAAGCTCTGAAGGTCATCTGATCCAACCCCCCTGCTCAAGCAGGGCCACCTAGAGCCAGTTGCTCAGGACCATGTCCAGATGGCTTTTGAATATATCCAAGGAGGGAGAATCCACAACTTCCCTGGGCAACCTGTGCCAGTGCTTGGTCACCCTCACAGTGAAAAAGTGTTTCATGACATTCAGATGGAGCCGCCTGTGTTTCAGCTGGTGCCCATTGCCTCTGGTCCTGTCATTGGGCACCACTAAAGAAAGCCTGGCTCCTTCCTCTTTGCACCTTCCCTTCAAGTGTTTATATAATTGACAAGATCCCCCCCAAGCCTTCTCTTCTCCAGCCTCAATGGTCCCAGCTCTCTCAGCCTTTCCTCATGAGAGATGCTCCAGGCCCTTCGTCATCTTAGTGGCCCTTTGCTGGGCTCTCTGCAGTATGTCCTTCTCCCTCTTGTACTGAGGAGCCCAGAACTGGACACAGCACCCCAGGTGTGGCTTCGCCTGGAGTAGAGGGGAACGATCACCTGCCTCGACTTGCTGGCAGCACTCCTTCTAATGCAGCCCAGGATACCTTTAGCCTTCTTTGCTGCAAGGGCACATTGCTGGCTCATGTTTAACTTGATGACCCCCAGATCCTCTTCTGCAAAGCTGCTTTCCAGCTGGGTGGCCCCCAGCATGTACTAGCGCATGGGGTTGTTCCTCCCCGGCTGCAGGATTTTGTACTTCCCTTTGAACTTCATGAGGTTCCTGTCAGCCCATTTCTCCACCCTGTCAAGGACCCTTTGGATGGCAGCACAGCCCTCTGGTGTATCAGCCACTCCACCCAGTTTTGTATGATCAGCAAGCTTGCTAAGGGTGCACTCTGCCCCATCATCCAGATCAGACTGGACCCAGTATTGACCCCTGGGGTACACTGCTAGTTACTGGCCTTCAACTAGACATTGTGTTATTGATCACAACCCTCTGGGCCTGGCCATTCATCCAGTTTTCAGTCGACCTCACTGTCTGCTCATCCAGCCCATACTTCATCAGCTTCTCTATGAGGATGTTATGGGAGACAGTGTCAAGGTAGACAGTATACACTGCTCACTGCTCTCAGCTTCCACAATCAGACAGAAGACCAATGGCAGCATCACTTACTAACACCTTTTGTTTTCATCCTTATTATCTCTAAAAATCTCTTTTCCATCCCTAAAAAAAAAGAAATTTGGGACGAAGCAATCTTTGCTTAGTTATTTTTCTCATGATCTCCAAAATTCTGTAGTCATCAGGTCTCCAGCTCATACTGCAACTCAGTGCGTGTGAACCTACTCTGTTTCTTGAGATTCCCTTCTAGACAATATATGCTGGAAACCTGCCTAAGCAGGCCCATTGCCAGCTTCCATCCAAGCATCCACTGTGACTTTCACTTTCTGTCATCCAAACCATGCTCAGACTGCCACTGTTCCCTTGAAGAGCCCACAGCTTTGCAAATCTCCTTAGGTATCACTAGAGTTTTTTCAGACTCTTAAACAGTAGACCTGACTCTGCCTAGAGCTAACACAGCCACTCTTGAGGCCTTCCCTCTCACAGAGCTGTGGGCAGGGCTTGTAAGACTGAAGTTTGAGGTGTCTAATGCTTTCCTCTGGATCCAGATGTTTCAGCCCAAATGAATAAACCAAAGGCTATGAAACAGCCCAAAGACTGTTGCTGCAGTTGTACCATATGTATCCTTGTGGAATCTCAACATCTCAGCCATATTTTTGAGACTGTCTCTTCAACTGGCCAGATAGTGCTGGCTCTATTCTAGTGACCAGCACTGAATATTCCTGAGACACACAGATTGTGCTGGGTTGATAGACATAGCTTTGTGACAGCAGGCTTCATCTCATGGTCCCTAGATTCAGACGCCTTCCCAGCACTGAAGCAGAACAGTTCATGCTGGTAGAGACCTGATGTAACACTTTAGAAAATAAATATGAACTACTGCATGTCAAAGCTGATGAACCAAGTAATCATCTGGTTCAAACACACAGAACTAAAAAAAACATGTTTTAAATCTATCTAGTTTCAGTGTTTTTTATAGAAAGCCTCCTTATGAGTAAGTATTTTTCCTTTCTCTTTCATATAATAATTTATTCTGTCTTTATTTTTCATAGGTGGGACGGGCAAAAGATGAAGTCCTAACAAATCAGCTGATAGACTATCTTATGGGAGAGAGTGATGGCATGCCCAAGGTATTGTATTTTTACCACTGCCATTGTGTTACCTTGCTGTGCTACAAGATCTTATGAGCTTATTTTGTCCTAAAATTTTTGGGAGACACAGATTGTGTTTTAGCTGGGTTTCATTAAGGAGCAAGACGTATATGATCACTCTGTGAGTCATTCGCCCAGTAACTTCAGTTTCAGAAAGATAAGAAAGGAAGTAACTGTCTTAGATAGAATCATCTTTCTCCAAGCTTTATGAAAGCAGGTAGTTGGACAGAGGAGATTCAAATTAACGCTCATACTGAGGGAAAGAGACAAAACTTAGCTGTTTGTTCATGCCAGTTAGCCAGCTGGCTGTTGTTGCCTTTCCCAGAGGGACGGTCAGCATGTGTGTGTCTCAAGACTAGCTACAGCACTAATCTCTTCTTGCAGTGTGGGGAGCTGGTCTAACTGTTGCAGTGGAAGAAAGTAAGGTAGTAAACAGGAGATGAACGACAAAAACCCAAAGAAGATCAGGCTACATTAGTTCCTGTATTCACACATCAAATTAAGACATAAAAAGTTGTGGACAGATTTTCAAAATTACCCAGCTCCTTGCTGATATCTTAAGTGATTAATGACCATGTTCTCAAAAAGAGCTTAGCCCAAAACAACTCTGTTTTAAAATGTGAAATGAAGGGAAGAATTTGGCACTGAGATCACTTGAAAATGTAAGTGCTTCATGTGGATGCCCATATGACAGTTAAACTTTATTTTTAAAAAATTATCTTTCTTTTTTGATTTCTTATTATGTAGAAGTATTTAGTTTAATGTTTGAATTGATTATTCATAGAGCCAGCTTCATCTGTGGATGTAGGCTGTAGTTCTGTAAAGTAAAACACAGAGTTTCTGCTCTGTGTTGGAGAATGCAATTACATATTTAATTTATGATCGAAAATTTTAAAAATAGGAAGCATATTTGAAGATGTTTGGTGACAGACCTTCCTAACGTGGAAGTTTTGATTAACAGTACGAGAATAAAATACTGTGGACACTGATTTTTACATTGTCACTCATCATTGTCATAAAAAATCTTCTTTGGATCCTCAGAACCTTACATATTTTTATTTTATACTGTTTAGGAGGTGCTTGGTGAGGTAAGAGGTGTTCTGTGCTATGAGGCTTCTTTTAATGTCGTGTGATCAATTAATAAAATTTTGAAAGGGCCATTGCCTTTTCTTCTGGGTTTCCTGCACTTTTGTTAAAAGCAAACCATTCACTGAGTGTAATAAAAGGCTTTTGGCAGACTGGTAGACTATTTCATCTTTTTCTCTTTTGTATATATGGATTTGGGAGTTGGAAGATACTTGCTGACAGATTTTTGTGTATTAGTTGCCCCTGCCATAGGTTTGGTAATAAAGGAAGAGGATAATTCACAAACTAAGCAGAACATAGATTAGATCTGTGTTATATATACAATACAAGAAGTAGATTTTGACCATCCTCCATTGGTATGATTATTTTTCCCAGGGCAGGTTAAAAATGTCCACTGTAAATATCACGTTAGACATCAGAACAGCAGCATTTGAGGTTAAACAGCTCTTTTGCAGAGTGACTGCTGATGGGCTATCTGGTTTCTCTGAGTTCGAGCTATAGAAAAAAAGGCTTCACAGTCCATTTTTGGCTTTGATGTCCGTAGAGCTTACGGTACATTCAATCACATTTGGGCTTGAGTTCATGGAACTAAGTGGCTGAGCCACTTCAAGTTTTAGAGCAGAGCTTGAATGTGAGCGAAGTGGTGCTGCATCCATGTTTTTCTACTGTAAAAGCCAGACCTCAGGTGTGGACATTACAGTCTGCAATTAATTCCTTAGTCAAGGAATTTAAGGTCTCATACAAACTCACAGTAAATACAGTCAGGTGCAAAGTGATATGTATGGAAGAGTAAGTTCTGCCTTACTGAGGGGAGTAAGGTTTAGTAACGATGGAGATGACATGGTCTTGGTGTAGTAAGTTTATTTCATCGCTAATATTACAGCTGTGGTTTATGATTCTGTTGTGAGATTAGAAATTGTGGCTCTTTACTCTTTGTATGGTGCCTAGAGATTAAGGGTTTGATATTTTAGACTGTTAGAGACACTGGACAGTTGATGGCCAAGCCAACCTTGCTTTTACAAAATTAAAAAAAAAAAAAACAAACCCTCTATCTCTTTACAGTATAGAATAGAATAGACTCTTTCAGTTGGAAGGGACCTGCAACGATTATCTAGTCCAACTGCCTGACCAATTCAGTGCTGCCCAAAGGTCAGAGCATGCTGTTAAGGTCATTGTCCAAGTGCCTCTTAAACACTGACAGGTTTGGGGCATTGACCACCTCTCTAGGAACCACCTCTGTTCCAGTGTTTGATCACCCTCTTGGGGAAGAAATGCTTCCTAATGTCCAGTCTAAACCTCCCCTGGCATAGCTTTGAACCATTCCCACACATTCTATCACTGGGTACCAGGGAAAAGAGATCAGCAGCTCCCTCCACTTTCCCTCCTCTGGAAGCTGTAGAGAGCAATGAGGTCGCCTCTCAGCCTCCTTTTTCTCCAAACTAGACAAGCCCAAAGTCCTTAGCCACTCCCCATAGGACATTCCTTCCAGCCCTTTCACTGGCTTTGTTGTCCTCCTCTGGACACATTCAAGGACCTTCACATCCTTCTAGATTGTGGGGCCCAGAACTGCACACAGTACTCAAGGTGAGGCCGCACCAACACTGAATACAGCAGGATAATCACCTCTTTTGACCAACTGGTTATGCTGTGTTTGATGCACCCCAGGATGCGGTTTGCCCTCTTGGCTGCCAGGGCACACTGCTGACTCATATTGAGCCTGCTGTCAGCCAGCACCACAGATCCCTTTCTGCAGGGCTGCTCTCCAGCCATCCCTCTCCCAGTTTATACTTGTGCCCAGCATTACTCCGTCCTAGGTGCAGAATGCAGCATTTTGACTTGTTAAATTTCATCCCATTAATCATAGCCCAATGGCTATTATTATTTACCTCTAATTTGAAATGGGAACATTAATAAAACGAGAGAAGGAAAACATAGTGCAAACAAACAAAATTCGACTACAAGAGACCAGAAGAGAATGAAGCTGTTGAAGGCATTAGATGAAAAATCTGCGCAGCACCAGTGTAAGCAAAAGTAATTTCATATTTATGCTGAAAGTTGGGTGGACAGAAACTGTAGCATCCAGTCTCTAAGAGCGGCAGCCTAGCCATTGGGTTGAAAGAAGTGCATAGGACTGGATAAGGGAAGTGAGCTACAGTATGATCTCCATAGTGAAGAGGTTCTAAAGCTTTTAGAAAACACTTAGGAATTTTGTGAATGCTGTAATTGCCATATTTAACATTGTTTTGAACTTCAATGTAGAGCTTTCTTTTCCTTGTTTAAAAGCTCTCTCTTGTTCTTCTGAATGCTTTAATCCAATCTGCTATAGTCTTTCTCAGTGAGTAACAAAATTTTACTTTATCAAATCATACATATTTGTTTTTAAAATCTACTTAAAAAACAATTAATCTTTATCCTTATTATGCTATGGAGACAGTGTGTTTGAAATTATCGAGCAAATGGGGTTGTTTTTAGAGAATAGCAGCTTTTATGTGGTGGTATTTTTGTAAAGCTGAAAGTAAGAGTGAACTTAAAGTAGCCATGCAGCAGAAACTTGCTAATCCTTTCAAGCTTTGATCTTCAAACCAGATCATCGCTCACAGCAGCTTGATTGCTTTAAATCTTTCACAGCCAACAATTATGTGTGATTTTAATGAAGTACCATATTATCAAAATTATTATGCTTACCAAAATTTTGCTACACTATTATCTGACTAATTATAAACTATTTCTTAAATAGTCAACTATTGTATTTGTTAATGTCAACATGTAAAGATTCTTAATTTGTCATGTGTGTTCTTTTGTAATTTTTCAGGCTAACTGAAAACTAGCATTAATTAGCAAGGTTCTGCTGTTTTCTGTATGCATATTCTCTAAGTACATGTGTTTTAAAAAGCAAAACTAAATTAAAATAATGGCTATCTAATATTAAGATCAGTTAGACTGCAATAATAAGTTTTTCCAAAGACCTTGGGGAATGTGTTGTCAACTGAAAATTCCTTCCTGCATTTTTTGCTTTTAAAATGGCTAACTTTAAAGATAAGAATATGAAAGCAAAACATGAGACTAATTTTCCTTAAAATGCCTTCTACTTTTATTTTTTTTCAACATATGGCTGCCATGTAAGTCATTTAAATATATTATTTGAGTAAAACATAACTAGGGACATGGCAAATACCATATGAGACCACTGGTCTGTGCTGGGACAGGATCCTTCTCCTGCTGGCAAAAAGGGAGAAGCAGCCTGGATGAGGAAGAAGTGCAGCCTTCTGCTGTCATCAGTGGAAGGGCCGTCTGTGGTCATTAGGAGGTGTCAGAAGCTGGGAAGAATTACCTCATAACCTACCATTTGTAATAATTTTTGTTTTATCCCACTCAGGGAATAGCAATTTTCCTTTTTAAGGCAGTTTACAGTGGATAAATAGTACCCACTAATATAAGTAGTTGTGGTTACTTTATTATCCAGATAACTATTTCATTATTGTTAAACTATGGTTCTTATGATGTTCAGCCTTTTGATTATGTGTTACTTAAAATTCTGCTCCATCGTTAGTTTAGAAGTAATTACTTTTGGTCACTTAATGTTCTTCATTATATTGTGAGTTAAAAAGAAGAATTTTACTTGCCTTCTTTCTTGCTTGCTTTTATTTCTGTGATTTTTCGTCTGGTTTTGTCTTGCCTCTCAAGTAGGGAGTTAATCTTTGCAGTCATCTTTATAAGGAAATGTCTTTATATCTTTCATATTTCTCTTCCTTTAATTTCTGCTCTTTTTTTTGATATGTTTTTGAGACTTACATACAAAAAACACACAGTATTCCAGAGAACAGCACAACATTGATTAATACAATTCTTTTTAAAGAAAGTTTTATACCATTTTAACATAAAATACACATTGTCAGTGGGGTTTTTTTTATTAATAATATTGCAGAATTAGTTGGTTTGGTTTTTTTACTAAGCTGTCTATAAAGCTACCAGTGATTTTCCTGATTCATCTGTATTTAATTTGGAACTATACCATTATATACAATATTTCAGCTTAATTCAATCTTGATTTACTAGTTAAAAGATAGACTGTCATGTACAGACTTTACTTTTTATTGATCCCATTTTAGAAATCACTGCTAAAGATCTAAAAGAGTGCCACTAGCCCAGCAGTTTTATTCACTTAATAGTTCCTTTTCATCATAAGCAAGGTCATTTTATTTTGTATTTTTACGAATGACCTCTTTTGAGAATTTTCTCAAAACCCTTATGAAGGACCAGGTCTCTTTTGTCTTGTTGATTTTTTTTTTTTGTAACTAGTCTGCTAGAAATTTGAGTACACTTCAAAAAATAGAACTCATGTTTGTTTTCTTCAATACTGCCATCTTGTTTTTTAAAGTTTTGTTTTAAAATTATTTCACTAATTTTCTTGATGTTGAATTAAGCTGTTGGATTTCCAGTTCTTGGGTGAACTCTTTGCTACATTTGCCATTCTTGAATGATATAAAGTACAGCAAATTATAAATCTTACAGATTTTGTTAGCTGATTGTCCCCTTAATTTGTAGTTCTTTTAGTTGTCTTGGATGTCTACCATCAGGTCCCAGAACAGTACACTCTTTAATGGCCAGGTTTTGTCATCCCTATTCACACTAAGCAATGTTTGCATCTAGATCTCTAACACAATTTAAGCATTTCTAGTAAGATTTCGATTTCTAAAAGCAGTCCTTTGGTTCTTTTCTGACACCATAAATGCCTACGCGTCTGAAGTTGTTGGGTTTCCACCTGTACAACTCTCTATGTGCCTAACAGTCTGCGGCTTTCTGCGTCCATATTGACAGGGCTTGGCAACTAACTGCCACAACTTGGTCAGGGTCCTCAACATAGGTGTTTATCTGACTGTCCTAATGGCCAAAACTTACAGGGGAACATAGCATCGGTAAAGCATGTTGATACAAAGAGCTCTTCACGAAACAAGCCAGCTTGTCCGCTTTCTTTGAAGAATGTGGTGATGGGATGGGCAAGTAAGGAAAGGGAATACAGCAGTATGTATTCAGTATTATTAATGGCTTTTGTATGATTTAATTAAGGATGCCAAGTACCTATTCCGCTTATACATGGCACTAAAGCAGTACAGAGAAGCTGCCAGGACTGCTATAATAATTGCCAGGGAGGAGCAGTGTTCAGGTAAGTCTGTTTTCTGTAATATGACAGCATCTCTGACACTACATCCTTGCAGTACTTAGGGTACCGTTATTTATATAGGATTATACTTAGAAAAGACATGTATCAGTGCTTTTAATTATATTCAAGTTTAATTTTTAATTTGAAGTAGCCTCTGTGAAAAGGTTGCAACTCATACCTGTATATTAAATATTGGAAAAAAGAAAACTGTGGAAAATACCTGCATTCCTTATTACATTCAAGTAAACATAGTGATTAGGATTGCCTGCAACTTTACTTTTCTGTATATCACAGATCTTAGAATTGCAGTTTCTACACGCAGTTTCTGACTTGGATACTGATCCTTTAGTCTTTGAACATGATTTTTTTCAGTGGGAGATGTGCACAGGAGATGGTTTCTGTTGAAAGATTAGACGCTTGCTTAAGCCTTGTTTTCCCCTGTAATAGGTAGCTGAAATTAGAAATAGAAAAAAGTCATAAGAAGGGACAGGGCTAGAAGCAAAGTAGCTATCGCCTCCATTATTCGCGCTCCTCTGTAGCCATGGCAACAGCCCTACCATAATACTGCTTGCTTTTCATTTCATGTAAGTTAAGAAAAATATCTATAAAGGAAAAATAGCAGCCTCAGGAACAGCCCAGGCAAATTAACATTTATGGACTGCTCCTCAGCATTGGCCTAAGGAGTGGAAAATCTCTTAAGCCCTTGGCAAGCATGATCTCCCAATTCATCATAGCAATGAATAATGCATTTGTGCTAATTATGTAAGCAGGAAATGTAAAGGCTCAAGGGTTTAAATATTTACTAGCTTCTCTGAATCTGAAAACTTGTATCTAAAATGCAGTATCCCATACTGTATTTCATATTCCTTAACAGAATAGATGTGTTTTACAACAGTGTGATAATAAGCACAATATTTTTCTCATTAAAATCACCAATCTTGCAGTAACTGTTTCCTGCACAGAGGCACAGTTTTAGATTGTCCCCCTCTTCCTTCAGGAGACTTCAGTGAAGTTTATACCAATATAGTTTACTCTTTCCTTAAAAGTCAAGCAGTTTGGTATTTTCCTTTGGGTATGCCATTTTATGCGCAATTTTCCTTTAAGTTTTTATGTAATCACATGATTTTAAGACTGATCCTATTATACTGAGAGTCAGTAACACAGCATGAAAAATTAATGTTGTTTTCCAGCAACTAATTCTGGAGTGATATTTAGATGCCTCACACAAATTATTCCATTGGTTAATTCAATTGTAGTGTGTAACAACACAAAACAAATTGCTCTACAGAGTGAAAAAATAACTGAATCTGAAATTTCCTTTAAATACCTCCAACTGCAAGGAGTATGATTTCCTTATACTCTAATAATGGAAAAAAAAAAAACACCCCCAAAAAACCCCAAAACAAAGCAAGAACAAACTAGCTGCAAGTAGACTAACCATACTAAACACTGGTTGTTTTCAGCTGCATTGATAATTTAATGTAATCTTGTGCTTTCTGGACAATCCTTGATAGTAACCTTGAAGGAGTATAATCTAGTTAATGAACATTCAGATTTTAATTATCTCTCTGAAAGGTTTTGGGTTTGTTTGGTTGCAGAGGCAAGGAGTTGCCAAAGCAAATGATAAAGTAAAAGTATGTTAAATTAACATTTGAACAACAGCTTTTGAATATCTGACATTGAAGAACAAAAAGAGGTAACATCTCTAAATGCTCTAAAAATACCTTTTCTCCTCTTTATTGTGGAAGCAATGTATTGGATACAGCATCTTCCATTTTTAAAGTTTCATTATATGAAATTGTCATCCATGTATGTATTTTGCTACTGTTCAGATGACTTCTCCAAGTGTAATATTTTTTCTTATTTAACTCCCTGGCTGATACCATTTAGGATAGTGTGACAAGCAACTGCTTGTGACTTTCCAAAGAAATTGTCATGCGAATGTTTTGCTCTAAGAATCAACATAACTTCCTGTTCAGCTTCTGTATATGTCATTAGTAAAGAAATTGTTGTGAAAAATTAAATTTACTATTCGGTGTTGTTTGTTTTTAAGGAAACTACCGAAATGCACATGATGTTCTTTTCAGTATGTATTCAGAGTTGAAGACCCAGAAGATTAAAATTCCTTCTGAGATGGCTACAAACCTTATGATTCTACACAGCTATATTTTAGTGAAGGTAATGAATTGAGAAACTGAATTTATGCATAAATTGCACAGTCTCTGATTTATTGAACTGTACATATGGATGCTCTGTATACATAAATTACTTTGTCATAGAAGTTGTATCACGAGAATCCAAGTGCATGCTAACAAGGACAATCCATATCTTTTGGTTGTTTCTGCCTCTTTGATTAGCATATTCTTTTTTAAATATTGAATAATTAAAAAGCTACATCTGGCTTCTTGTATTTCTTTTGCATTCATACTTACAAATATGTTATGCTGCTAGTATTATTTATTATTATTCATAAGCAGATCGCTGTTTTTCTGTAAATTACATTAAGCAGGGGCGCTCAGATGATTTCTAGTAGTTAACCCATGGCCCCTCAGGATATCCATTCAGCCTACAGCCAGCTTCTGGCCTCCCTCTCTACCGGCAGTGAGGCAGGAGCAGGCAAATAGTGGGCTGAAGGCCAGAAAGACTGTTCTGGGAAAGAGCCACTATAAAGTCTCTGGTCCTTGGGTGCATGATACACCTCTGCTCAGTTTTGTGAAAGAGCCGTGGGCATGCAGCTCCCAGAAGGATGAACGCCAAGAGCAGGCTGCAGGAATTACTCTCTAAAGGCTGCAGTTAATTCGCTATGTTTGTTGTATTCCAGACTCACGTGAAACGTGGTGATCACATGAAGGGAGCACGTATGCTTATACGTGTAGCCAACAACATCAGCAAGTTCCCATCACGTAAGTGCTGACAGCATAGAAGAGCATGCTGTGCTCTACAGGACAATTCGTTAATCATTGCATTAGAAGGTACATTCTCCTCCTATGATCTATAGGGCACACGGCAAAGTGTAAATACACAGTGTGCTCTGCCGTCCTCCACAGAACAGCTCTAAGCCTCCAGGATGGGTTCCTCACCAGCAGTTTAATCTGTCCTTACCCACCGTAACTGCAGTACTGAGCTGCCTGAACCACATACCAAGTCTCAGGATCACATGTCATGAACTGATTGCTTCTGTGACTTTATCACAAAATTTTAATCAGTCGTCTTCTGAAAACACTTTTTGGGTACATGGAAAATGTAGACTAAAATGTAGACTTTAAACAGTGCAGACCAGATTTGGGAGAAATGGTTATAATCAAAACATTCCTGCTGCCATGCTGAGCTTCAGAAAGGCAAGGCAGTGAGAGGGGAAACCGTGATTTTCTAGCATATGGTTACAGGAATTGCACAAATTGTGCAACTGTGTACCATGAGGAAGAACAATAATACTGTCAGTTTTCATCAGTACCTTTTTAGCTGTATTAGCTCAAAGGCTTTCAACTTTAATACTGGTAAATAAATATTTGACATCATTGTTTCGTTCTCTTACAGACATCGTGCCAATTTTGACTTCAACTGTAATCGAGTGTCATAGGGCAGGACTGAAGAACTCAGCCTTCAATTTTGCTGCCATGTTGATGAGACCTGAGTATCGTAATAAAATAGATCTTAAATACAAAAAGAAAATTGAAGCAATGGTGAGGTGAGCAGCATTAATATGTACTTTCAAATGTACACAATATCAAGGCTTTATTTGTAATGTTATTTTTGCTCATAAAGCCTATGGCCTTTATCCTGTTTTCATATTGTTTCACTATCTCCAATTTGGAAGGCTAAGAACCATTTCCGCCCTTCTCTGAAAATTAAAGGCTCTTCTGTTCCCTTGGATGCGATAAACCTTAAATGCAATGTGCGTGTAAAATGCTTCCTAACCAGCAGTAACATTTTCCATCTTGTCCATACAGATGTAAGTGCAGCCATACAGCTTTAGTTGTTCTCTAGTTAGGAATGTACATGTAAACTGTTAGCTACTACAGCATCAGCAGTATGCTCTTCTCCGATTTAGACGACTGAGTGAATGGCTAAGATAAAAAAGAGTGGAAGGGGAAATAAACAAGATGAATTCTTGACATTTTCTTCCTTATCTGAAGTTCTGTTTTGACAGATCCAAGCCAATATTTTCTGCCAAAGGAGGAAGCGTAGGTGAGCGTATAAGAGCAGGGCAAGCGTATGTAATGCTTTTCTCACTTATTCTACTAGGCTCTAACCATTTTGAGGCTCAGGGACTTGCTGAGCCCATATGGGTGTTTTAGGTATTTATTAAGTCTCTAGGCTCTCCATGAGCTTATCCAATCTCTCTGCTTGAAGCCGTGTAAATTTTTAGCAACAGATGACTCCTGTGACAGGAAGTTCCATTGTGTCAAGACTGGTCCCTAGCTAGTTTAATGTGATGCCTTGTAAGTTTTCCTCCTGGGAGAGATCTGGCCTTTTCTGTGACACGATTTTATAGCCCTCTGGTTTTTTTTCATTTCCCCTCTATCAGTCATATCTTTTCAGGACCTGAAGTGTCTCTGCTTACATAGCTATTCTTTTATGGATACTTATCCTTATGGCCTTTCTCTGAAACTCTTTTACAACTTTTTTGGAGGAGGCAGGACCAGAACTACACACTGTATTTAAGATGTGGGCAACCCATGGATTTAAGTAGTAGCAGAATGAGTCTCTGTTGCAGCCTACTTGATTTGCTTTGACTGTTTTTAAAGTGAGCTGTTTTCATAGCATATATTATAATTGCAAGATCTTGTTCCTAAGCAACAGGAGGTCAGAGTCCATCATCTTGTATGTGGAAACTTTTTTCCAATAGGCCTTGCTTTGGCTTCCCCCATGTCATCACATCATTTTCTATTTTATGAGCGTGCAGCACAGCAGTAGGTTACCACAGATGTGTACTGTGAGAATTGTTTATCCTATTCTGTTTAGTGTCTTTTAACCATTTTTTTAAAATCATGCAAAGTTCTTCCCTATTGCCTGCTTGTCAATATTTCTAGAACATTCCAGTAAGCTTCTAAAATATTACATCAATGTTAAAAGCCATGTCGATGCATTCCTAATTTATCATGTATATCAATACCTCAGATTTTTCAAGTGGAGACAAAGGAGCAGGCCATTGTGAGGGAAACATACGTGCCCAGGCTAATAAAATAAGAAATCAGGCTTTCTACAAAGTAGCAAGATAACTAAGGAAGCCATCTAATTGTCTCCAAGGTTACTAGGTTAAACATTAGAAAAGATGTACCGTCTTCATTGGAAAATATGCTAAAAGTGAATCTAAGCTATTCATCTATAAATGTTCCATAGAAGATGAAACGTTAAGGTCACACAAGAAATCTGAAAAAAGGTCTCCTCCCACCTCCCTCGCCCCCAACCCAGGTGCTATGATGTCCAGATCAGGACCATCATTCTGACAGATACATGGATGAAAACAAGGCCGTGAAAGGCAGAGTTACAAGCTGTATAGTCCTACCAGGATGCCAGTTTTATGTCGTTACTTCAATTCTTTGTGGTCACTCCTGTCACAGAAAAATGCTGAAATGGAGAAACCATAGCTTTATATTCTATATGTATACATACAGAGTTTTGAAGGCTTTCAAAGTATTATGATCTGTTACAGCTTTAAAAAGGTGGCATTGTTTCAAACTAGATGGAAAATAACCTATTTCTGAGTTTACATGATTGTGATGAAGCTTGGTTGACAGTTAAAAGGAATTATCTGGTAGCATATAAAACAGCAACTGGAAGCTATGCAAATAACTCAAAGGAAAAGCACTTGCTAAACATGAAAGGCATTGTAAAACATCTTTGTTCAAGTTCAAAGCGCTTGAGGTTTTTATTCACATTTATATCTTACTTCTAGACATCCAGACACAACAGAGGCAGAGGAACCAACAACAGCCTGTCCATATTGTGCATTCCAGCTCCCAGAGTGTGAACTTTTGTGTCCTGGCTGTAAAAACAGTCTCCCGTACTGTATTGCAACTGTGAGTGTCTGCAGTGTGAGAATGAACACAAAGCTTTTCTTTCCTTCTACAGACAAGTTCATCTGAACATCTCTGGTTTGCTAGTAGATTCAAGCTAGATGTTCTTGTGGGTTTGTTGGTTGGGGTTTTTTCCAAGCTGTTACCAAAACAGTAAAAAAACATTCAGTTGTCTTTCTTTAACTATCATAGGGTGTCCTTAGTTGCCACCTACAAGTTGCAGGCACTTAAGGGTAACGGTAAAATCATGAAGTGGCTCTGGAAGACTTCAGCTTCCTGAGAAGGCAGGGCGTGCACCAGGACTGCCCTGAACACCCAGCACACGTGCGTTCGGTGCAGTTGGTGCGCTTGGGAGAACACAGACAGGATCGTGCTGCTGGTGCTGGTGGTTCCCAGCCCAGCCCTTTGCCCAGCTGCTCCGGTGCGCAGAGCAATAATGGCAGAGATGGAAGTCCCTGCATCTTCTTCCATGCACTGGAGCTTGTGGAGGGCACAGCTCTCCTCCCCTAAACTCCAGGCTGCCAAGATTTCAAATTAAAAAAACCACTCTTCAAAAATCTGTGTTGGGGAATGCCCAGAATGTAACAGAATTTTTAAGCACTTCTAGGGTTAAGTAATGGTTCAGCCAGTGACCTCAGCATTTCTTACATTACTGCTCCTTACAGAAATGAGAAGTTCATTTTTGTTTCAGGACACTTGAGAGTGTACTGAAAAGGTACAGCTGGGGTACGTTTCCCAGTGGAAGAGCCATGCATCCCACTGTTACCAGCATCAGTACAAAATCTTTATACTGAGGTTAGCTACTGTATAACTAACACTTCATTTTTATTAGGTTCAAGTGATTTAGAATTACAGAAAAATCAACATTTACTTGAGCAGGAATCAAATGTTGGAGTTAACATTCTTTATTAAAACTAAAGAATTAAGTCTTACAAAAAATATTAATAGCAACAATCTATTTTTTTACTCTATTGGTTTAGCAGAGTAAGATGACCAGTATATTTCAGAAGTATTATCTTAAGGGAAAAACCCAAGGCTTTTATGAGCCAAACATAATGTACATATTCATCTATATTTCACCTTATTTATTTGCTCCATCTTGGTTATAGTTCATTTACATCACAGGTATTTTTAACATCATTAGGAATGCAGCATTTTCAAATATCTTACTAGAGTCAGTGTCAACACAGTTTACTGTTGCACATTGTATTAGAGCATAAATCTCAATACAGTTCAAGGTGCTGTTCCATTTTTATAGTATTGAAAAGGTACATATGAATTCTATCAAAAGCAAACTAGTAAACCATACCAAAACAGAGAAAAAAATTTCTGTTTAAAGAGGCGAGTGCCAGGCAGTCAGTATGCTCACAAACTTGACAGTGTTGAGAATGCGACCTCCTGGGCTCAGGTGATATGGCTTTGGGGGCATTTTTTAATATCATATGCAACACCAAATATCCCTGTAGCTTTATGTACATCTCTAGACGTAGACCTACAGATAACATTCCAGAATTGCCAAACTATAAGAATTTTAAAAGTTGTAATTCAATACATTCTTCCATTTCCTTTCACAAAAAGAGGAATGCAAATTATAATAAAAACACTGCAGCTCACTGAGAGCTCCTTTTCTAGTTACAGAATTTACACAGTAATCAGACAACAGTAACACTATTATGGCTTTAGGTTTTTAATTCCTCAAGATCTTTAGAACTCAGTTGCTGAGACTTTTTCACAATAACATGTACAAAACTAAATGCCCAATGTACTAGGACAGCACATGCCATCTAATTACTCGTGGCTTTTGCATGCAGGGTCGGCATATGGTCCAAGATGACTGGACAGTCTGCCCACACTGTGACTTTCCTGCCCTCTATTCAGAATTCAAGAAGTAAGTTGGTATTTTTTTTCTGTTACAGGATTCCAATGTTTGTTCATATTTTAGCAGCAAACTATTTAATGTGGTACTAAAAAACATGTAACACCTGGGAGGCAGGGGGGAAGAGGAATCCCCCTTACTTGGTAGTTTCATTTAACATACTCACAGAACAACGCTTCGAAGTGGACCAAAAGCTACGGTAAAGAGAGAACTCAGCCAGAGCTGCAGAGCTCCAACAACAGGAACAGTAGCGAAGATGGATGGGGGGGGGCTTGTGTAAGTTCTCAGCTCCTTCCAGGAAGAAGACGTGATATGGGCGGTGCGGAAACATGGGCACAGCAGCAGTCACCAAAATAAACAAAACACACACAGTATTGGGTGCAGGCTAAGGCAGCAATCATCCCTTGTCCCCAGTAATCATCTGTGTGAGAATGGAATTGGATACCTCTGTTCGGATGTCAGGAACGGCGAAGCTGCAGAAACTTCACGTTCCAGCCCAAGCTCCTTTGTATATGTTTTAATTGCCAAATTTTCCTCATGCCATTGCAAACAGCAGCAGCATTCCTGTTGTGATGTTGGTTCTCAAATGTTAAAAACATACCAACCAACCTTTGCTCCGCCTAGACAGAAGGTGCTGTTGCTCTGGCCTGTATTTGTTACACAGCATAGGTCAGAACTTTGCTCTATGCTTTCTGCCTCAGGCCCAACTGTTCCTTTGAAAACGTTAGAATTATCATTTGACCAGTCACCCTTCTTTTAAAACAGCATGTTACAGACTGAAAACATATGTCCAATGTGTTCTGAAAGGATTAACATTGTTCATCTTAAGAAAACAAACGATTGCACACAGTACCTCAAACCAGAAGATGGGGACCAATAAATGCAGGTATGTGCTAGAGCCTGTATTTTTTACTTAACAGGGCTCATTCTAGAGGACATCAGGAGCTTTTCCCAGCAAGGGAAATGCAGTGTTCAAGAATCTAACTTACAGCCTGGGTGTATGCCTCAGCTAACTGAAGCTCAGCTGTATCCCCTATTTGCCCTCAGGCATGCAAACACCAGTAGGTTTTGCTACTGCAAGCAACATGGTTGTTAAATCATTCCAGTTCAGAGGCTTTAAACCAGTTTACCTCTATGATCACTTATCCTCTGCAACATGGTCTGGTTCGGAATATGTTCCTGAACACCAGTTGTACTTTAGTAGCACACAGAGAACAGTTTGAAGATCTTAGCATCATCAAATCCTTCTCCAGATCTACCAACAAGTGTTTAAGCGTAGGAAGAGAGATGCTAACTGGAAGGAGCAGATCTAAAATGCAGGTTACATGATCTTAGCTTCTATGTTTAACAGAATATAAGAATATGTCACAGGATAACAGCAACACAGTATTGGCTTGAAATACGAGTATTTCAAAGAATGAGACCCCTCTGGCTGTAGCACACACTTAGATCCAAGACTTCGGTTTTGTTAAATGAATGGTAACTGAAAATGAGTTAGCAAAGTTCCTCAGTAATTGTGACATTTGAAGGCAGATTTACGAGTGGAAACACCTTTTGTGATAACTTTGAAATGTACAAGTGATACTATAAAATTATATATACAACAATAACCTTTAACCTTATTTTTGCAATTTTTTTTTTTTTCAGTCTGAGAAAACCTTGTAGTTTGCTATCACAGTCTTTACATCTTGAGATATGACTAACTGCCTCTCTTTATTTTCAGAACTGCATATGCTGTCTTGGCAAGCAGCAAGGAAAGCTCTATCACTACATTACACATCTTTTCCCCACTAGGATTTAATAACAACCACCATGTCATTTCTATTTTGTGATAGCCTGTAAATATTTAGCTTTTGATAAATTTTGTACTTTGATTTATTATAGTAATAAAACTGATTGATAATTCTTCTTACCAAGAAAAATTTGCATTTTATTTGCACCTAAGACAAACCAAGAGGCATTCTGTGTTATGTGAGTAGCAAACAAATAACCCCTAGTGTTCTCTCTTCCAGATCAGGTCTGAACTTTTATGACTATTTTCTCTTATATGTTTCTTTTCTTACTCTTTAAGTGTTCCTTTCTGGTTTTGATTAAAGATACAACTCAGAAGCACAGGCTCCTCAAGTTTTGGAACCAAATCCCTCACTGCTTTTCTGTGTCTTTAACTGAGCAAAAGGGAAGTTGTAGGAAAAGAATGTAACCACATCCTGTACATGCAGGAAAGCCAGAACCTTGGAAGAAAAGGGAAGGAGACAGACAGAACACTCCATGAACTTAGCAAAAATTTTAAGAGACTCCTGTGAAACCTTTTATTGTAATTTTATACACTGCTTAATTTCTATAATGTACAAATACGCAATTTAGGTTTGGGGGTTCTTTTGCATCACGTACTATTTACAAGAGTTCACCACATAATATCAGGGGATTTATTTAAAAAAAAAAAAGTGAAGCCCTAGGAAGACTTGGCATAAATGCCAGATAACTAAGCATCACATTTTCATCATGTTCATGCACCCTGGTGTTCATTGTACAAGGATATTTATAGCTTGTAACGTTGTAGCACGTTAAGAGTAAGTACACAGCACTGCATAGTGAGAGAGTACAGTAGCTACATCACCTCTATAAGAGGAGCACTTTCAATGCACTGGTTCTACTTCCCCAGCTCTGTCACTGGATCTGTCTCATGTTCTGGCCAGAAGTTAGATAAGCAAAGCTGCATCCAGAGCAAGATTTATTCTGTTTAATGTCTTGTTTTCTCTTTTCTTTTCCCTTCTTTTTTTGTTGTTTCTTCATTTTTCTCTCTTTTTGGCAGCTTGGAAGACTTTGCCTTTTTTTGCTACAAACAGAACATACAGTTAGTTTAAAACTCAACTGCAACCTGACAAAAGCATAAGACAAAATGCAGTCAGTGTTAAAAGAAAAAGCCATCTCTTCTCTTCCCCTCCCTTTCATGTACCCAGTTTTTAAATGCCATGGAGAATACAGACTCTACAATGTTCAGTCTTAAGGGCTGACCACAGTTCTCCGATTTGGTGATTGTGCACACGGTATTACTGGAATTGCCGCCTGTGGCTGCTCCTTGCCAATGGCACCGTCCCCACCAACACCTAAAATATTACTAAGGTTTGCAATTGGATGCAGTATTCATGAGTTTACAGTGATGTCTCACTTTGGTCCAACATTCAAGCAGAAGACAGTGGATAGAAATCACTTGGACTTTTTCACACTACCACTAGTTAAGAATTTAAAAGTTGAGAGATAATGTATTTTATATCTACTATGATTTTTGTTTTTAAATTCAGATGATGTTACAAGTCCCAGAAAGGTAACTTAAGAGGAAACAGTTTAGTGTGGTAGTTTAACACGGAGGAAGCTAAGTCACCTTAATCATTGCATCACTTTCAACAGTATCTTGCTGATCCTCATCAGACTGGATCTCTTCCACATTCAGGTCTTCATTCAGTTCTAAGGTCACTGCAGATCCTGACTGCCTTTTAGATAACTTGGCAGAATTAAGTGAATATGGAGTCAGATGTGCCTCCTTGTTGTAGGCACGTGTAAAAGCTGCTTTGACCTGTTAGGTTGAAAGAAAACACTATGAGTATATCAGCTTAGGAACTGTATATTGTTAGCTAACCAACTCTTGGCTAGAGATTCCACATCATCTTTCCTTTGGGAAGATGTGATGAAAGATGTGTAGAAGAGGACACAGAAAGCACCTAAGAGCTGTATGGTGAAGGCTGATTTTAAGGGAGTCCCACATAATCCTCAGACAGAGTGTGCATCTTCAGATGCTTTGAACTTAGGCCTCCAGTAATTTCAGCACTGTTGTTCTGCTGCCACCTAATCCAAGTTGTGTACACCAAAGCCACCCTCAGCAGCACTGAACACCTGCCATGCTGGAGCAGCATATTCAGACTAGGGGTGGACACCCAATAGCAGCATAGGTTTAGTTATCAGCAGAGAAGATTATTCTCTTTCCCAGAGCACTTGACCTGGGATGGGGGAGATCATAGTTCAGATCTCACACCTGCCTCATTTGTAGCAGGGACTTGAGCTTAAGCTCATCTTGTACCAGATGAGGGTCCCAGCCACTGAAGTGGACTAGCTGGATCCTGGAGGAGCACCACACAAAGTCTCCCCAGGTCTGGCAGTTGAGGCTAGCTGGACTGTGAAAGATGCAAGCTGCAAGCCAGCCTCTTAATTCAGTGCCCACACTGTAACTAATACAGTTGTGTGTCCCTCCTTCTTTGCACAGTGGTAAGAAAGGCAGTGCTATGCATGAAGGTGATACAGCTTATAGCCAGGAGCTTGCTTGTAGAAAGGTACCGGCTTTCCCTGTCCCTTCTGTGCCCCAGACACAGCTGACTCCCAGTGATCCTTTACACCAGGAACAATGGGTAGAAGACTGCTGAATGAAGCACAGCCTGACTATCTTTCAGGACATACCCCTAAAACCTTCAGTAGTATGTTTGACAGCTGGTTTGCAGAGACTACCATTAATTAAATTACAGTTAATAAAATTATTCATTTGCAGCTGCTAGGATTTATTTTTAAAGATACAGAAGAAAAGGGAAAAATCCACTAGTGAATTTTACCTTGGGATCCAGCTTTGAAAAAGGACTGGGTTTGCCTCCCCATGTGCTTATTTCCATGATATTTTCAATATCTTCTTTCATCAAGCAGTAGGAGTCCATGAACGTTATAGCTTCTTGTACACCATCTGCTCCAACGTCTTTCAAGGGCTGGACAAGCGCATCCCGCAAATACGACAAATACTCCATGTTTACTGTCCTCTTGCATGTCTGGGTTCTTTGTCAAATTGAAAGTAGTAAGTAAATCCGTACAACCACCAGCACTCACTTCTAAACACAAGCAACCTGCAGGGAGGCCCTCAGCAAATGGCTAATCAACTGCCTTAAGAGTTAACTGCAAGCTGTACTGTGCCATTCCTTTTGCCATACCTGCATTAGGGATAACCGATGCAAGGTATTCAAATGCTGAGCAGTCTGGGAAAACACATCCGTAACTGAGAAACAACAACTTCAGGGGAAAAAAAAAAAGTCGCAGTACTGCTGACTATACTAAAAGTGTTTGCAGTCTGATTGTTGTCCAGATTAAGTGCTAAGGAAGCGTCACCAACAACATACGAGGATATTCACAGAATACACACTTAAGTTTGTACCAAGCACAGCAAGGAATTAATGGTAGGAAATGAACTACCTGAGAACTAAATATCCATGTCAACACAAATCAGAAGAGGAATGTCAGTACTACCTGAGACTCATGTGCATTGCCAGTTCTTGAATGATTCGATCATGTTTGCCTGCGGATGAAAATTTCCCCAGCCAGCTGGGGAAGACAGGAAACTGGGACATGTGACCTCTCATCAGCTCCCCTGGGAGAACACTTGCATAAATAGCCTGAAAAAGGAACACACATGCCAAACTCAAATCACAATGAATTAGTCTCACTGATGCCACGACATACTACCTTACTTGTCCGCATGAAAGAGGGTAGTGAATATAGTTCCACAGTGGAAAGAGCTCATTTTAAGAGAACTCCTTCTTGGTTGCTTGTTTCTGTTCAACCCCTTTTAGGCTACAGCTTCATCTCTTGTACCACCCTACTTGTTAACCGTGTTCTAAAATATCTGTGAAATTATCTGGATTTAAAAAAAAAACCAAAAACACAACAACAAAAAACCCCCCCGTTCATTTCTCATTTGAGTGTGCAGTCAAACAGCTGACTTCACACAAACAAGTGCTGTAGTCTCCAACAGATGGACATGGTGAAGGATAGATTTCCAAAGAACACCACAAATCTACCTAAACTCAGCTAGCGAAGTTCCTAAGCAACTTATCTGCCCGGACCTGCTCTAAGCAGGGGGGGTGGACTAGATGACCTCCAGAGGTCCACTCCAACTTAATCTATGATACATTCTCTGATGCCAGTCATAATTGTTTAAGCACAAGTCTTGTCAATGCTTCAGTGATCATTAAAAAAAGTACAGTGAGGAAGGTTCAGTCCTCTGTGCTTTGGGAGAAATACTGGCCTGATAAGAGGCTGGGATAGGAAGCACATAAATAAGAGTAGGTTTGTAACTGCACATCAGAAGTGATACATACCATGTGCTCCTATGCTTCATAAAGAAGGTTCAAGCTTTTCAAAGTTTCAGAAGACTTCATTTCATGATACAGCGTGGGTTCAACAATATGAATATGGGAAACTGCTCTACTCACCAGCAGAACAGAATACTACATGAAGTATGAACTATATACAGCCCATAAAATTAGTGTTAAGTGCTCACCTGTGTCGGAAGAAGGTTCCAGTTTTGCTTGCTACGAATCTGTTTGTCCACTATATCACCATCACATATACTATCAGCTGCTCTACTCAAGAGCACCAAGTGCTTTTTCAGATTTCCTCTGGAAAAAAAACAAAGTTGATTGTATTACAAAGCAGAAATATCCAGATAGGTTTTAGTCTAGTTTTACTCCCTGACACGAAAGCCTATGTCAATTTAGGGTATGGAGTAACTCACCCAGCAGCAGCTGGTTTCACATGTACATAGTTCTCTTGGACAAAGAGAGGTGCTAGGGAATAATCATGGAAGAAGAGATCCGATTTGTCTATAAGAGACATACGAGAAGCCTCCTCTCCACTAGCAAACACCTTCCGGACAACATCAAAAGGGCCCTAAGTAAATGATATTTCAAAAAGTCAGTGGGTTGCAGGTCAACACAAACAGTAAGACACAGCACAGTATCAACAAAATTACTTTAGTGATGGTACCCCACAATATCTAGACTCATCAGTACAAGTTCAATGTTCAGTATTTCCTTCCTAGTGCTTTACCACTTTAAAGAATTGAGTTTTACTTCCGATATTAAGAGAATTATCTCCTAAATAGAGGACTCAGGGTGAGAAGTAGGAGCTTCATAATTGCATCTTACGTAAGAGACCAGTACATCAAAATATATATTCAGTCCTGGATTTACTGCTCTTCAACTATTTGTAGCAAGTTTGACAGCTCCCTGCATCTAGGCTATCAGTGCTTTAGTTCAGAAGATGCTTATAAAGCCTACCGATTATATCAGATTATAGGACAGTAAAAGCCAATCCAGTATTTTACACTTACCAGTTTGATATCCTTTTTGGCTCTGCTGCCATCCATTTTAGCCTCATCATAAGTCAATGATTTATCTTTTGCACACCACATATTAAGATTATGTAAAACCTAAAGAACAAAATTGACAAGTTGGTAGCATAATAGTATTTAAATGGAAGACTCGAGCAGAAAACAGCCTTATCTCTTACACATAAAAATAATAATACTGTTCAAATACTACACTGAAGTCAAGGACTTGTACATGACGTTCTCTGAATGGACACTGATGCTGAATTGGCACTGACCTGTCTGATGTCCTGATTTGCTGCCAGGATTATCTCTTGCATAGCAGGTGGTGGAATTTTTAAACCTTCTTTAAATGCAATAGACATCATGGCACCCTGTAATACACACAATTGAGAAATTGTCACTAGAGAATTCCTGTGAATTCTTCCCCCTACAGAACACATTGACACATCTATTGAAAGAGTGTTACTGTATTTTTCTAGGTTTTTGTAAAGCACATATAATTTAAATTTTCTCTCATAAACATAAGTCATCCCTTGTCGTTGGTGTAAAAAAAAAAAAAGAGCCCATGATAATTTAAAAAAAAAAATCTTTGGATAGATTTAAGATAGACTTCTGAATCTGAAAGGCTTTGGGATACTTCATTCTTTGGGAAGAAAAACTCAGACAACCCATTTTGAAAAGCAGAGTAACTCACTGAGGTGATCCATTAAGTTTTAAGTGGCATTTCCAATTCTGTATGAATTCTGCCACATGAAGACAGAAGTTACTGATGGTAATTCAGTGCAGTCCATACAGCCACAGCCTTCTTACCTTAATCTGTTCTAGACGAGGTCTCTGAAAACGAAGATCAAAACAGTAGTGGACCAAGGAACGAATTTTAGGATGGTTGCGATCATTACACATACAGATGATGGGTATCTTTGTGTGTCTAATCAAACCAATCAACTCCTGTGATTTAAACGCATTACAACAATTACATTAGATACCTCAGAGAATGATTAAAATGTCATAGCAAGCAGCATTAGTCCCTGCCTTAAATCAGATCCTTGACAGATGCCAAGTCTATAAAACTGCTCCTACTGTAATCATGTTTCTACACAGGGAAAATCTAGCCCCTCTCCTACTTTTTTCACTTGCTATTCTATTCAGCTGCAGTAACTCTGCTGTCTACCCACTTCCACTATCCACTTCTAGCAATCATGTTTGGGTTGTTCTTCATGAAGCAATGAAGATCAATAGCCCAGAGTAGAGCTGTCCACCTGCAGAATTAGATTCATTTGTCCAACGGCCAGTTTGACCTGGCCTATGTCCAGAGGGAGCACACGTTCCTGACTGCACCCTGCCACAAACAACAAAGAAGCAGGAAGTAAAAAGATCAGCTCTTCCCTGTCCAAAGAGCTCAACCCTCAGCCTTCCGCATTATTAGGCTTACCAGAACAAACTTTGCCTGCTCTAATGAAGATGAAATTCAGTTCAATGTCATATTCCTGCAATGTAAACGTCTGCATCTGAGCTAAAGATCTGTATGCCCTTTATTGTCAAAGTACTGCATGTTACCATAGGAAATCTTCAGAAGCTGAAACTGGAGCTGCTAAGGAGAACAAAGTATAATACTGCCTATGCCACATTGTTTATTCAGTGTTACTGCCTACTGAAGAGAGCAACTGTCCCAGTCAGATTACAAACCTCCACTGCAGGTAGGCGTCAGCTGCAGAGACCTTAGGATAAATTCACCTGTCCAGGAATAAACATCTAAAGCGCACACACCCAAGTGTGTCACTCCAGGTTTCTTTTACGTAAGTATCCCTTTTCCCCCCTACCAATGCATAATTCTTCTTACACAAAGACAGACTTCTAAAATAGGTCAGATAAACTGCACTCTACAGAGACTTTCTATGGACCATGGGTTGAGGACTGTAGACTGGCTTGAAATATTTTGTCCTATATATGGTATGCAGTCTTAGCAATGGCATTAACTAGTAACTATAGCAGTTTCACCTGAATCCCTCCTCTGTCTTCATTGCCTGCCATACCATCCACTTCATCCATGATCAATACATGTTTCCCGCTAACTGATGAGGATGTGCCTGAAAATGAATATGGACAAGAAAATGAGATGGGAATAAAATAGGGTCTTGCTCAGAGTTTTACCCAATGCTTTTAAAGTTAGGTAAGCCCATCCTGGACAGCTGAGGTGGTGGTGAACTTCTTGCTCTGCCACTTGATCACATGAATTTACATTCAGAGAACAGAACTGACTATAACACCTCGAGTCATCTTCCAAGAAACAAGTCCCATGCAACAGAAGAGCAACTGCAGAGTTCTGAGTAGTTTGTGCCGATTAACAACTGATCCTACTGATAGCAGGATTTAATTCTACAACTGAAGATGAAATAAAACAGCTTACTAAATGAAGCCATCCCTATTAGAGCTGGATCCCTCCACATGATGAGCAAGTTAAATTGCTAACACTGTTGTGTAATAAGGAAGCTCTGTCCCCCCTGTAACAGGGCTCTCAAACACAACAAAAAATCCTCCTTCAAACTATAAACATACCAGAACAGAAGTCTTTGATGCTGGTGTTGTTAAGCGATTCAGCAACTATTTCCTTTAGACTGTTCTTACTGCGAGTGTCACTGGCATTCAGCTCCACGTAGCTATACCCCAGTTCCTAGTCCAAACACAAAAACCACACAAAAAATGAGAACAGAGATCAGTGAAAGAGTATACGCATACTCAGAATTAGAAACAGTATTTCAGAGGTCCAGAAGAAAGCTCTTACAACACCATTTTCACATATAAATTGTGGCTTTGATTCCTTTCTCTCCTTATACTCCTTTTCTCTCATACTCCAAAAATATTTGTAGCCAGACACGGAACAGATATGCCCAAGAGAGAACATTTTGGGGGGCAGGGGGGAAGTCAGCAGCACAGATTTAGTTCTGAAGGATTAACAGAACTGCCACCAGGGATAGAAACAGAACTATAAGCCAAGGCTGGCTAAGTTCCATGGTATTTCCAGCTGCATATTCAAGTCTTATGCACAAATAGTCAGGACAAGAAACACCACATCCCTCTGAAAGCTGAAGGAAAGAGAAGCTTTCAACTAACAGCTAGGAAACACACAGCTCCCCCAGCAGTCCCTAACACTTCAGAATGGGGCTGGGCTGCATGTCAGTCCTGAGAGAACTTAACCCAGCTGCTCCTTTATCAGCAAACTCCCCTGCCAGGGGCATGCCACGGCACTGCAGTGAGCTGCACACAGCTTTGTTCTTGCAGCTTGAACAACCGAGTTTGGTTGGCTGCTCCTGTGGAGTATAGTGAAATGCTCTGCAGAGACCTGATGCAGCTGTGAGCAAGCTAGGTTGGAAACTAGAAGCAGAAAAGACCATGCTAGTGCAGAAAGGAGCACAAATCAGCACACATCCAGCTTCTCTGCAGGTCTAGTTTTGGGTGCAGCACCAGCTTGTTGGTGCAAAGGTCTAAGGCGGGGTAGGGGGAGATTGGGAGTTACTCTATACAACTCAGATATCAAGGCAAGCAATCACTCCTTCCCAGCACGAAGATCACATAGCTGACAATAGTTCTCAACTCTTCCAAGCTGGCAGTATCCTATTCTAAGAAAGTTTTTGCAAGTCAAAGAAGAAAAATAATCTGTAACTTGTTACAACACCACTATTAGTAAGTTAGCTTTAATGGTATTTCTACAGTATGGAGTTCTCAGCTGATTCTCATGACAAAGTTAGTGGAACGCAGTGTTCCAGTAAGTTAGGAAAAACAGATTTGTAAATTCAGATTGAGAAATGGAAACATGGGCCTGTCAACTTCTCTCATCCTAAAGTAGTATTTGAATTTAGAATGAGTCTGGGAAGGGCATCTTTGTTAGATACATAAAAACCATGACCAAGTCTGTCGTAGGAACTTTCAAAAACCTTGCCAGAATTCAACTCCCACTAAATTTAGTGCAAATAGTCTCTGACTTGTAAACTAGTGCTGAACACTCACAATATTTGAAAAGCATTTCCAACTGTTCAACATACTGCGATACGTTTCTTCTCAATATAACAGAAAGAAACACAGACACCCATTGCTATATTCTCACCCCAGACCTGATAAACGTATCTAAACATCCACATATTTTCACCTGTAACCCTGTTCTGAGCAGGTGGAACTAGGCTGGCAGCAGACCCTGGTAATTTAGGGGATATCCACCTGCACACTGTATCAGTATCCAGATAAAGCATCAATATATAACAAATAGCACTGGGAACAACTGTTAATATGAACTCACCTTACAAACCAAAGAAGCTGTAGTAGTTTTACCAACTCCAGGTGGACCAGAAAGTAATGCTGCTTTAAAACCAGTACCATCATCTTTGCCTCCAGTTTTATTGGTCTTTGCTATAAAAGAAGATTCCAGGTTTAACCTAGGTATGTATTACAAAACAAACTGCACACTTCATGTAAATCTTTAAAGATATCAAGCATCACTGGAGTTTTTCCTCATCTAAGGCTTGATGTGAAAAAAGGCATACACATCTGCATCCTAACCACTTGGGAAAAAGCTGTTTAAACCATCTTAGTTTAAGACTTGCAGTGACCTAAACTGAAAAATAGCAAAAATGCTATTAATGTAATACAATCATTTCTGCAATTTTCTCACAACCACATCATTAAAAAAAAAAAAAAAACCCACACCACAAAAAACCCCCCAAAACCACAACAAACCAAACCAACACACACACAGAAAAACCCCACTGCTCACTACCATAGCAGTGAAGCTTAAACACTATTTTAATCACAGAAAAAACTGTCTACAGGATGACACACTATACACAACAGGCTGCTTGCCAGGCAGAACCAGGACCTTAACAATTCATCTCTTGCCCATGCATGATGGAAGCCCTTTAGACATGTTGCTATCCTGTATTTTCACCACGTGTACAGACAGGTTAGCACTGGCCAACATTTCTCTTGGTGAGAAAGAATTCACTAGGCTGAATATGAGGCCATTTTTATATACATTACTGCTAGGTTATTTTGGTTTCTTTTGGAAAAATTCATGTTTAAGAGAATACCAACAGGACTTAAAATATCTTCAGACACAGTTTGCTTTTCTGGTTTTGGGTTGGTTTTGGGGGGGCAGGGTGCAGGGCGGGGCAGTGGTGGTAAGCAAACAACTGCTTCAACAAAAAAAGAAAAAAAAACTACTCAAGTTCAACTGCTGCTAAAAACGCAACTGACTGCAGCCTCATTCCTGATTTCTAGAGTCGCTCTGCTATCTCAAAGGCCCTATTGGTCCAGGGAACCAAGCAGCGTGACTGGCATGGAAGAACACAGAGAGTACTTTAACCGCGCTGGTCACCTTGTCCATCTTCTGAGGTATTCTTGTGCCAATTTCGGAGCCATCGGAGCAGTTTATTGGCACAGCTTTGCTCACCCTGCTGTCCAATTATTGCTTTGAGAGACACAGGCTTGTATTTATCTACCCATAGCAATCCCTCTGTTCCACCTTCATTAATCTCAGAGACCAAGTTCCCCTTGGGTTTTAGGGCTTCCTCCTTCTCCACAGTCTGCCGTTTAAAGTCCATAAGCTTTCGAACAGCAGTGGTTTCTTTCTTGACAGATTTGACGGTATCTCCTTTTTCAGGAGTAGACGTATATTTTTTGTTACCAGCTTCCCTTTTGAAGGGGCTAAAATTCCTTTTTCCAGCTTCAGCTTTCTGTGGTGTCTTTTTAGCTCTTGACTCCACTTTCTTTGCCTTAGGAAAATATAGGTAAGAAAATTAAAGGGAAATTCCAAAAACCCATACAGTAAACAAACATGCTGTCTTTGAACATATGTACAGGAGTGCTTAAGAAAGTAACAAAGCTTATGTATTGATAAAAAAAACTTCAAGAGCAGATAAAGAAATATTTCCCTCTGAAAAATAAATCACAGTTAAACACGATGCCACCTGGTTCTGTAGTACAACCCACAAGAGAGGCAGGAAACGTTCTGGTCATTCCAAGAGCAGTCCCCTTACTCACAAAGCCTAATGCAACATTAAAAAAAAAGCAAACCTGATGACTGTCAGATTTGGGGCCAGACACCAACGAAGCTCTTGCAAAACAACGCTTCCAGAAAGAAAGAAAACAATTCAAAGGGAGTGAAAGTAATTAGCTAGTAAGCTTAGAGGTGCTTCTCCTTAGGACACCAATAGTATCTTTACGTGCAACAATTCATGCCTAGCCACATCAGAAGTACCAAAGCAACGTCTATACTGAATGCACAATATGTTGGAGCTAACAGAGATTTTAATAACATTTTATCAGCCACTACCGACTAAATTTAAATGTGCATAAAAAACTTGTTACTGTTTTCACAGTATTCCCTGAAAAATTTCCCATTAATATTATTAGTTCACGTACCACATAAAGACAAAATCTGTTGTGTATACACATGGTTTACATATAGTTGTCCCATGTTTACAGTACAATTTTATAGTGGGCCTGTCTGGGTAGACACGGTATCAGTCACAGTTATGTATTTCAAAGACTAAACAAATACTCAAAGTTTAAAACTGAAACCATCTAAGGAGATAAAATTACCCCCTCAGTCAGGTACCTAAAATACAGAATAATGTCAGAGTATAAAAGTGAAAGGTGAGGAAAAACCCTATAGCTCCCAAGTAGAAGTCTTAAACACAAACATAAAATTTTCCACTTTCAATATTTTTAACCTAGAAGGTCAAACTGACAATTGTAGGGTTACTGTTACTGAAACAGAAGACCAAGACTCCTTTCAATTAAAAACAAACAAACAAAAGCCCCTAAGTTTATTATAAACAAACCTCTGTTTCAGCCGCCAGCTCATATTTGGACTTTTTGCCTGGCATAGTTCGAATAAGATCAAACAGGCCATCCTCATCAATAACTTTTGTCCCTAAAGTTGATGCCTGGAGCAAAAGAAAGAATTAAAAGTAAAGTCAAGTCAAGTTAGGAGTTACATAATTCACTTCAAAGTGCTTTCCAGTAAAGACTATATTTAGGAACACAACAACAACATGTTGTGTGTGCGTGCACGTGTGTGTATACAAATAAATAAGAACAAAACAAAGCCCTAAAACATTAGGCAACTTTTCCTTTTTAACATGCACTTTATTGGTAGTACTGCCTCCTTTTGGCAGAGATACTGAAAATCAATACAGTTAGATATGAACAATTCACAGTTTCACTTCTACTTCGTTCAGGCACAGGAACGCTCACCTTTTCACGTTTAGATTGGCCACAGTCTCGCCCCATAACCAGATAGTTTGTCTTCTTGCTGACGTTGCCAGTTACTTTTCCTCCATAACGTTCAATTAGAGACTTGGCATCATCTCTTTCAATACACTCCAGAACGCCTGTAATTACGAATGTCAGGCCTTCCAAGCAGTTTTCAGCTCCCTGAGAACCAGAGCATTGCAGAAAATGCCATTACCTGATGCAACTGTACCAAATACCTCTTCACCATAAACTTTAACCCCCCACCACATCAAATACCCTATGAAACTTTAAAAATAAGCTGATGCTAGGTATTAGTTCTAAAAGTTAAAAAGCCATTTAAAGGAATAGCTACCAACAAAACTTCACACATTGTTCACCTGACTGATCATACTCCTAACTCTGTGCTTCAAGCATACCATGTCAGTCAATGAGTGACAGCAATCTTCAACTTTAAGACCAGTAACTATTTTTCATCATCATGACTTCATAAACCAAGCACTGAATTTAATTTCTTAGTGTATTGCCTTACATTTAATCACTGCTTTGCATTACAATTTAGCTTTTTCCAATACATACTTCCTACCTGAAAAAAATACCAGTTTTTAAGTAGTTTAGTTGATACTTGTTAGATCACTTATAACAGTAAGGCTATGACACACTCCACTTCTACATAGAGAATTCTGCTGTAGCCAAACTTACCTGAGGTATCTCTTTGGAACCCAGCGCTTTTGGACCCTCGCGGTTCAGGAAGCTTCGGTAGGCTTGATAATTGATTCGCTTCTTTTCAGAGTCCTCAGGACTTACAGACTTGGGCAGGAGGGGAAAAAAAAAAAATTAATACACATATTACATATATAAAAACAACAAAATAAACTAAAGCATCACACTTTAAGACATTTTTATGCACCAAAGGAAAAATAAGTTCTAACACTTGTTTTTAATCTATTAACATGCAATACTGAAGCTTGTTCTGGTTTTGAGATATTTTCTGTTGCTCTTTTTAAAAAAAGATTTCAAAAACTCACCTGAGAGTTTAACACACATGTACCCGTTGTTTATTGTCAAGTTTCTCTAGATTCATCTGTACTCCACATGTATGTACTCACTTAATTCATAAATTGTTGCTTTAAATTCACATCCTATTTTATTTCAGAATTATTATCAGGTATAGACAACACCTACACTTTATACATAAAGTCTACTTTGTAGTATTTCTATTTTTAAGAGACATTTAAGCTTTTTAATCAGTAAAAAAATTATTTAAAACTCACCTCCAAAGAAGTTGCAGGCTCTCCCTCCCAATTAAAACTGTTATTTAAGTGTCAAAATTGGATATTTTGTACTTTATGATTAAAAAGTATGTTTTAAGGTTGCCAATAACTGCCAGTGTGTTCAATAATTACAGTTACTGAATCAGACAGTTAAGAGAAAACTAAATTGTATTCCTACATAATGTATCAACCATAAGAAATATACTTTAGAAACCGGGGGGGGGGGGGGAAGGGCACTGAACATACTCCCCCCCAAACAATGCCATTTATCATTCTAGCAGCAGTATAGATCCACAAGGTCACCAAGCTCCCATAAACAGTAAGCTTTCACTCACTAAGTGTCTGAATTCCTGCATTCCGCATTTTTTCAGGGAAGTTAAATGTGAAAAAGCACTGAACTGATTTTGGATGCATACCTTAATGAGCATTACAGAACTCCCAGTTCCTTCATGCATTTGATTTACACTTTTCCAGCTAATTTTTCTCCTATATTTTTACAATTGCTAGGAACTTGAAGTCTTACCAGAATTCAAATTCTTAAAAATTGCTCTGAAGACTCAAAGTACCAAGTTACAACAGTGACACATAAACAATAATAAATTAAAACTATTTTCCTGCAAAGTAATTATTTGCAGGAAACTAAACTAAATTCATTTTCATAGCTCCTACCTCAGTCTTCTTGGGAGAAATTTTCTCCTTCTTTGGTGTTGTCTTCTCTTCTTTCCCTGAAGCAGTTTTTTCTTTTGATACTAAACTTTGACCACCTCTTTCCTTCTCACCAAGCTTTTCTTTTTGTTTCAGAGACACAAGCTTAGAGCTAGGTTTCAAAGGCAAGGTCTTATCCGTCAACTCTCTTGCTGTTTTACCATCAGATGATTGTGGGGATAAACGAGAGCCTTTTGAATGTTCAGATTTAGTTTGCTGCTTCGCACTGTAATTCTTTGCTTCACCTGTCGAGTTTGTTGCTTTCACTTGAAAGGAGGCAGCAGGAGGAGAGCACATATGTAAGAAGGCATCTCATTAACATTATAAAATGGTGAAATGTTTTCTGTATTCCGTGTCCTACCTCTTTCCGACTGCTTATATCTTTCTGTCACGTTAGGACTGCTCTTGATGCTCAGTACTGTTTGCTCTCCTCCTGAATCTTTCCGAGCCTAAATAAACACACAATGACAAAATCAGAGAGGCATGTCCCGAGCTACCATTAAGTCCAGATCCCTGAGTTTCCCTACTGATATAAGGACGTCTTGCACACCGGGTAAATGACCTCACACACTGTGGGATAACACTACTGTTAAGTACAACAGACTGAATGACATCTAACAAAGCTGATCCCTACCACAAGTCAGAATACAATCTCTATCAAAGGCAGGCAGATGAGCAAATTCTGCACTCAGCCATACAACATAATCATTCCTTAAGACAAAGGCCAAACTTCCGGGTTACAGTAAATTTCAATCATAATTGGTTTACTGATTAGTCTAGAAGTACTACTACTTGCTACATTCAAATTAGCAATCCTAAATTCTAAGAGCCTTGATGTACAACCCAGCAAATATTTTACTGTGCCTTACACCACAAGCTATGAGAACTGGGAAGATTCCAACCACTGGGGTTAGTCTCAAAACTCTCAAGATCCCTGCTTGCCCCTTCTCTCAAAGCAAGGAGCGTATTCTCCTCCTTCCTTTTTCTCTCATCATGTTTCACCAACTTGTGCCATTGACTCATTTTACTTGATCTGGTCCTCCTGAACCAAGAGAGCTATAGCTGATCTAAAGCTTCAGTCTTCAGCAACACACTCCACTCAATTAGAACTAGAACTTAAAATTCCGTTTCAACAGAAGCAGATAGCACAAAGATACAATGACACCTGCTGTCTGGTTAGGAAGGACACTATTTACTGAGTGAAGAAAATCCAGGAGGAATGTATGAAAAGTATGTTATTTTTCATGCAAACACTTTCTTGCTTTTTTTAATGCATTTGTATGGAAGTCTCAAAACAAAGGTTAGGTGTCTAAACAAGAACACTCCCAGCAATGCAAGTTCTAAAAACTAAAGTTTAAAAATAATTCAACCTTTTTCTTCTGCGGTGTTTCATCCAACATGGCCAAAGTTTTAGCAAATTCTTCATCTTCATGCAGCTGTCTCTCCAGCTGAAAGGAAAAAAAAAAAAAAAGAAAGAAAAAAGAGATTTTTAGGCTCATGTCTGACAAATTTTAATTCTACTAGAATTTTTTAAAACTCCATTTGCTGTTCAAGACAAGAAGTCTATCTAAAGTAAAACAGCACATAGCTGGAAAAAGTGTGTCCTACAAGACGTAAATAAATTTCTGAAAATGGCACTTAAGAATTACTTGTTTCCCCCAAAAAGAGAGAATGAAGTCTAGTGAGAAAAGTAGAGTTTGGATTTGTTGCACTAGAAACATTAATAAGCCTGGATAATCTGTTTTCAAAGATGTTTTCTGTTGCTTCATATTTGTTATTGTTGTGTATCCTTTTCATTCAATAAACAATCAAAACGTGAAGGCAGGATCTCACAACAACCAGCCTGCACCAAGATGCAACCTGTTGGCTTTAGAAAACTTTCAAAAGCAGTCGCAAAAGACAAGTAGAACAATGCCTGCAAAGTATTACGATGTCTCAGTCATGAATGTTTTATTCTCGTTGACTGCTAGAAACATACCATAGGAAAAAACATTCTGGCAGTTTTGGAGAATTTAGCTACTGCCCTTAGCCCAGCTCTTGTTGCCAGTTCTGTTTACTTTATGGAAACAAATATACTTTAACTTTTTAATATTTCTACTTACACAACTGAATTTCTTTGACAGAAGAACCAGTAAGAACAAATACTGTATAGGGAATCTGAGAAAGTTATTTATTAATTGTAAAAAACCAAGCCAGATTGGTTTCATTTTTATTTCACCTAACAAAATAAATGTGACATCTACAGTGATAACTGATCATCAAGTTTCCTTTCCTATTCAATATGGCCCCTTGGGGAAAGCTTTTTCTATTCCTGAATAGTGTATATTGTTGCCAATTAACATTGACCATTGTTTTAACAAAACAACAACAAAAATCCTTTCATAATTGTCTTGAAGTCCAACATACCATGCTATAAGATTCAAACAGATTACTTTATAAAACCAGTATGCCACAGGCATTATTTTTTATGTGCCCGTAACGATGAAATGCATCTATCCTCCCTGTGTACAGTGAGAAAGGGGAAGGGCAGCGACTACCAAATGCAAACCAGATTAAGTCAGAGCTACACCTGAAATAAAGTACATTCCTTTGATGATGCATATAGACAATGAGAGTGTTATAGGAAAGATCAGTTCAAATGAAAGACAACACCTTGTTTTTCCTGACAGGTTGTTTAACTTTCTAACAGGTTAAAGCTAGATTCATCACTCCTCTGGGAAGGTCAAGGATGAGACTAAGTTTTGCATGTACAATATATTTACTTCAAAGGATACTCAATATTACCAGTATATGGGAAATGAATTGATTTTCCCAAAAGCAAGTAATTATGTATGACAAGTGTACCTTTCCCTCATATTAGCACTGATTCAAACAGGAAAGTTTAAGACACACACTTAAGGGTCATTCACGTTTTTCTCAACTATAAGAAAACTCAGATGACAAGTGAAACAAATCATGGATGACAATGGCTTTTAATTTTTCACTCCAGGGAATGGGAAAAAAAAAAAAAACCCACAAACACACACACACAAACCACCAAACACCAAAACCCGAAAAAAACCCCAAAAACATGAGGAAGCAGAAAGTGAATTCTGTGTGAAAGGCAAGATTATTCTAGACACATCAACTCATCAACTGCACAGGTAGAGAAAGTCTGGATAGACAGAAAATAGATTGAGATTACATGAATTGTTCTATTTACATAACAGAAGTAATGCCCATAAAAATAACTGCGTGACTATGTTTGCACATATATGCAAGAGTTAAGTATACAGATAAATTTTATTATACGTATTTATAGTATACGTGGAAAGTCCATCTTAGTTTCTTAAGGAAAAACAATTTTAAGTTAAACTGCTCTTGGCATAGAGCAGCAAGTTTACAGAGCTTTTACCTCTGAATCTTCTTCAAGCTGCAGTTGCCTAGCAATGGCCTCATCATCTAGTGTGCTGTCTCTGCTTTGTGAAGGCTGTATTTAAGAAAAAGAGACCAACAGTTCAGTTTCCCCAATATTGTGTAAATTATAATAATTTAATCTGTACAGATTCATTTTGTATACTTCTAGAAAAGGACTAGGAATGAGACATGCAGCATTTTATTCCTAGCTCTCTAACCTAAACACAATTAAGCAAGGCTGTTTTCAAGAGTTTTTACTATTCAAAACAAAACCATGCTATAATATAAATATCTCATTTCTTCAAACAATGCTGAACATCTCTGAAACTATCACAGTTGGCCTGCTTGAAAGATAAATCAGTAACTACATTGTGAATTTTTAATTTCCTCCATACTTTATTTGGTGCTTTGTTATTCCATGAATATATGTGCCATAAAGCTTGGGGAAACAACTTCCTTCCTCTCCCTCCTGTCCTCCCGCCCCCAATTATAAGCTATCCCATCCACTCGCTAATCTCAGAAAACTACTTAATTTTAAGAAAAGTCACTTGAGAGGAAGCAATAGAGAAAATACTACTTTCAACTGTGTGCTATCTTCTCAGACATGGAAATGCTACTCTAAATTTGCATTTGAGGATTTGATACACTTGCACATATCATCAGAACTGAACTTACATTTGAGTGGTCATTAAAAAGTAACATTCAGTAGGACAAGCAGTTAAGACCTCCTTGCAGTCATTAAACTGGCCATTTTGATCTGCTATCAGACACATGAGCAGCCTAAAGGATCATCATTAGTACTCACTTCTTTCCTTTTACTTGCTACCAGTTTCTTTTCTGATCGTTGGACAGTACTTGTCCCGAAGTAATCAAGTGCTGAGGTGGCAATTTGTTTCACTGGAGAAAATGGTTTGCTTTTAGCTCGTGGTTTTACATCTCCCTTTTTCACTGTAGCTGTTCCTGGACAACCAATCGCTGACATCCCATTCTCCTTTGGTTTCAGGGAAATTCTTTTATTGACAAAGTCATCTTCTTCATCTAAACACAAAGAGTATTCTATTACTTCTGGTACATGGAACTTAAGTTCTTATAACAGAACTGTCAAGGGAACTATTTTGGCAGATTACATCAACTCAGATCCTAAGAAAATATTACAGGTGTTTAGAAGTTATTTGAAAAAACGTCTGAGTTGCATAACACATAGTATTTAGCACCTTTAATAGCATAGCTCAAGTCTGAATAGATTGAGTACTGAAATAAAGACACATAAAATTTGTTACTTGTGCTCATACATTATACCTCTCATTTAGAGAGGTTCGTAAAGAATGCCTTCCCTTCTTACATAGGGAAGACGATAAACAGAAAATCTAGGTCACTGAAATTTGAACCCTCTCCTTGATTAATGCAACATCAAATTGAACAGCACAACTCTTCCTTCACATAAAATGTGAAGTACAAAGCTACATTTATTTTATTACTTTATAGTATTCATTAACAGAGCAGCTAATATAACAGGCATTGTAGACTTGTATATTCTTAAGAATCTCTCAATATTATACTATAAACCAGAGGAAAATATTAGAACTTTATATTTACAAAAAGCTTATTGAATAAGCTTGTTAGTTATTTTTAAAGTACTGCTCAGAGCTTATGAACGTTTTAGCAGAAACACTTTAACACCATTTTTTACTTTTTCCCTTTTAGTCAGAGATTCTACAAGCTATTCTACATCCTCTGCATTTCTGCACTTAAACACACTCTCCTGCCAGCACAGTCAAAACCATCTCAAAGAAATGCAGCCATTTCACAGAACACAGAAATCAGACACGAGGTCAGCATACAAAATAGATTTTTCAACTTAATAGGAGGAGGAAAAATGGCATACACAGTCTCATTAAGAATTAGCCCACAGACCACTGAACAAAAACTCAATCTTTCCTTTTAGGACTCTTCTATAATAGCCAGGACATGGTCTTCCCAGCAATGAAAAAGAGAAAGAGGGTTTGATGGACATTTATTAATTCTGGACCCAAACTCTTTACCCACTCAATCAACCAACAAAAAAGATTACCAAGTACTTCAAAGAGTTTTGTGTCATGTCGTGAAGTCTTACTGACTCATATAAATGAAACTCTATCACTGAAGCATACAAAAACCTACAGGTATCATTGCCAAATGATTATACTAATATGACAGCACAGAAGACAAACATCACTGCACAAACTTCTTGATTAGTGATAAAAACACTTTCTTTGTGAACTCCTCTAAAAACTCGAAGTGTGCAAGGACTAAGAAGCAAAATGCAAGAAAATCCCAAAAATTAACATTAAGAACACAGAAAGAATAAAGCGCAAAGACTTGAGAGGAACAGAAACAGAGGCTGTCTCATTTGCATGCCTCTAACTGAAGTCTGGTTTTACTTTTCTCAAAATAGAGATGTTTCAGACACTCCCCTCAACATATCATAAACACAGAATGTTCTAAACATCTGTTTTATAATTGAACTTAAATTGACAGTATTATCACAAAAATAAGTTCATTTTCCAGTCATCTCTAATTTAAGCCCCCATATTTCTTTTCATACAAAAATTTGTCGTCTTAATCACTTCCCTAAGTTTATAGATGACAGACATATGACATCATCTAATTTTTGTTATATACTAGACAGAAATGGAGGGAAACAATTATTTTTTCGTTTCACTTTTTCCTCAATAGATGGTAGTAACATGAGTGTTTTAGGCATCACCTGGAACTTTCTGCTACTGAACACTTAATAAGCAGAATATAAGTACAAAGGGGGACCCCAACTATTCCTGGGAGAGAAAGTTCAGAAAGAAAAATAAAACAAATATGTCTGTAAGGGAAGAAATTGGTTCAGTAGTTAAATCAAGAATGCATAAAGATAAAAATTTATCTACGAGAAAGTGGCATTTTAGCCAATTCAATTCACAAAGCAATATATGGAAGAGAAAATTCAAGCCCAGGCCTTCAGTTGACAGCAGTGAGTTTTACCATGAAGCTGAAAGCTTTACTATTCTCAACACAATTTACTTTCCCTAGGCAGCAGTAAATCTCTTGCTGCCATTTAGCTCAATTTAACAAACTATTACATATCTGGGAGATTTGGACACTAGATGCTTTAGGCTCCTAATTTACAGTACCTTGAGGTCTGAATAGGAGACTGCTTATCTCAAACTTAATTTCAGAAATATTTTTGCTTCTTTTAAATTTTGCAGTTTAACAAGAAAATACATTTGCAGGAGTAAAATGTACCTATTACTAGAAATCAACAGTTAATGTAGATGTAATTACATTTATTTGTCTTGGAAAGAAGATACAAATCCTATTCTGCCTCCCTGCTCCCAGCTTTTCTTAAAGTAAGGACTGCTCCATGCTAGAAAAGAATCTTTACTCATCACTATTGTTATCAGATCTGCATGCAGTATTGACTTTTTCATTATTCACTCATAACCATTTAAATAACAACAAAAACCAACAGGATACTGCTTCCTCTCGAGTAGAAAGAAGCAGAGTAAATATAATTAGGTTTTAATTAAAGAGGATGTGGATTTGAGTCATTTATGATGCCAGTACTAAGTATTACCAATAATTAGAGCTTTGCTTTAATTATGTCCTTCCTAGAAACAACAGGATTAGAAGCATTTATTGACTGCAAGCAGTGGCTAAAGAAGGACAAGAGACTCACAGCACTTACGAACAGTTGTCTATAAATGTAAAGAAAGGCAGAATGAGAACATTAAAGTAGTCATTAGGAAACAAGACCACCCCAATTCTATTAAGGGGGTTTCAAAAGATGCTTTAGGGGACAGATACTCAGGCTACAGTTTCATCCCAGGTTCAGGAAATTCATAAGCACATCACAAATTTGCCTGATCTCCAGGCACTCCCCTTATTTCAAGTACTTAAGAACATCAACTTTTTCAGTAAAACCTCAATGCTTCTTCCTTGAAACAAACTGCTCACATATGCCTACTGCCACAGAAGTGAACAGCAAAGTTAATCAGTTGTACACTTTCAGTTTCCTTACAAGCATGAAGGTGACCATTTACAACTTTGAAAATATCAAGAGAGTCTTAGTATTGCTGCTAGACTATTCAGGTCAATGTTTCTCAACACGTAAAAGGAGAGGAGCATTCTCCCTCATACAAGCAAGCCAATAATTTGTGGGGGGAAAAAAAGTGAAAACTCGGATTTTAGCTTATAACAATTGTAGATTAACTGCATTCTTATAGCAATTGCTAGGTGAACAGTTGAGATAGCCTTACATGGCAGCATGTTTCTTCACAAAGGAAAAACAGGAATCAATTTTATCATCAACTAGATTATTCTTATGTTGCAAAATCTTTGTATAGCGCAACAAGACTATTCCAAGAGCAATATTTCTGTTTACATCAACACATTTTTTTGTGTGCTACACCACAAAAAAAATACCGTGAGCATACACACTTGTTTTTTTTCAGGATTAGCTCTGAATTACAAACACAAGTCAAGACCATGTATTCTAGTTGAGTTTTCTGGAAATTTAGTAGATGTGACAAACAGAAAGCTAATCATGTGATTAATGGAACAGACAGGCATGACAACCAGGAGATTGCTTTTAATTATTTTGGATGCAAACACTACACATGAAGCAGGGACCTATTATGCCAGGCAATGTACAAGGACAAACTTCCCTAGCAACAAACAACAACTGTTAAATCCTGGGGGTTTTAAGAACTATTCCATGACATTAAAGCACATCTGGCTTTCATTTTATATACTGTTCTAGTTAGCACAATTAGGTTAATAAACTAATGCCTGCAGCCCACCTGTAACTGTTTGTTATTCCCTCTTCCTCTTTCCTATCCTCACCCTTTCTCAACAGGGTTTCACCTGCTGATTACAGAGCAACATCTGCGGCTGTTCCCTACCTGAACTCTATCAAAATTATCTAGGCTGTTTTAAACATTTGTTTAAATTCAGATCATTTTAAAAGGCTCAGGTTCAGGAATTACCTCAGCCAATCTAAAAAGGGAGCAATCTATTGCAGGAAGGGACAATGGCAACAAGCAGCATAGGACAGATCCTCAGATAGCCTTCAGAACAACATATATTACTCATCTTAATTTATTATTTCTGTACTGTGGAGTTCCTCATCAGTATAGAATATAATTCCCTGGTTCCTATTCTGTTTATAGTGCAAAATTTTTAAGGCAGAGACAACCTCTTAATATGATGTTACAAAGCCAGCTCCAAGTATAGGCAGGGCATCTACAGGTTACAAGTAACTCGTACTTATGATAAATGCATGTTAAATTGGTGTTTGTAGACTACTACATAAGGATTTCTATATGGAGCTAAAGGACTATATCCTATCCAAAAGTCATTACATCTACATTACTTGTATAAAACAACAATATTCTGGACATTTTTCAGTTTTAATGCCACCACATCTGCACAAGTACTTAAAATAGTTCCTGTCCTAAAGAACTTGCTGTCTAGAGCAACAGGTATTGCTGTCCAAACTAAAGTTGAGGGTAGAGAAAACAGTGTTTGTATGAAAAGATGACATCGTATCAGGTTTTGATTATTTTAAATATGCATTGGTCAGTACTCAACAGTCCCAGCACCTGGTAGCACTGAGTTTTGTATTCATCTTTTGCTTAAAGTGAATCTTTAAGAAGATTATCTTTAAGATAACCGCCACTTTTCTCAAAAAAGCCAGCAAGTCTATTCAAACTCAACCCCCGTAACTCTTTCCAAAAAGAACAGATGCTATGTGTGACTAACAAAATGCCTTTTTTTTTCCTCCTCATTTAAAAACATAGTAGTTGCAACCTACATTTAAAAAAAAAAAAAAAAAAAACAGGTCTGTACAGTCATTTAGATTTTATGTCATTTCTCAACAAGCTAATTGATTTTAGATGTACTACAAACATGCACTTTAAACCACAATTGTTAGCACTTTGCCTATATCGACGTCAAGGTTCCATGCTGTTATAAAAATATAAAGCTTACCAGAACTGTTCCAGCTTTACTCCTCTGAAATCAATTTACATTTGGATTTTCCAATTATCAGAGATAATTTCAAGAAGCTGCCTCTGTCATATTTTTCACTTTAAAGGAAAAAGGTTCTGGGATCCAAGACCTCAATGCAATAACTGCCATGTCTAATTGTAATTATATACTTTAGTGCCAAACTACATAGCCTTTGATCCCTTTTTGTCCAGTATACACCAAAAAAAATTATTAGTCAAATATGTATACTTATCTTTTAAAAATATCTTTAGAAATAAGTTTTGGGAGCATTAAAATATGAGAGGGCTGAATATATTTAAGCTGAAGTAAATGACCTTCATCTGCAAAACCATCAATTATAGCAACTCCTTCCAAATGAAATACTCACACTTGCCACAGAAACTGCTGTGCATATTACCCTGGCATGCAATTACAAGTTATCAGTCCATTAACTCTTTGCAGTTTATTATAGAGAGTTTTATTCACTTGAACTGGTTACTTTTACCATACTAGCAACTTTATGATTTCACAGAAGTGGATCTGAATCCCCACCATGCAGTGAAACTTCATGTTCTGGTTTAGTTGCCTGAAGTTACCTGCATGATAGGAATATTCAGTAACACCAAATGAATAATTAGGAAACAGGGGAAAAAACATAACTTGAAAAGAATCCATCCAAGTATAAACACGTTCATTTTTTCCAGCTGCAGCTCAGGCAGCTCAACTTACTAACCCACTCAGGACACAACGTTCCATTTCAGACAAAATGAACTAGTCTAGCAAAAAAAAAAAAAGTCATCTTTTACATTTTAAACTAATCCAGCAGATTCACTGAGTCAAGACCAGTTACTCAAGCATCTCAGTAAGGAGATATGAAAGGAGAAAAGGGAGAAAAAAGATCTCCAGCAAGCAGAAAGGAATAGGCAGAGGAAAGCAGCAACATCTTGAGCTAATGCAGCTACAGCTTGAAGAGCCACTATTCCAAAGAATGAATTTGCCAAGTGACATCAAAACATTACATTCATGTTTAAGTTGATTTATTTAGAACATGACAATCTGTATCAACTATGATAAAAATTTCAGAGAACTTATGAATGATAAAGAAAACAAGACAGTCCAGTACCAGATTCAACAGAAAATATAAACTCTCTCTGATAACTGAAAAAGCCACACAGATGTAAATTTATTTCAAAATAGTAAAACTGGAATGATTCTGGTAAGCTTTATGTTTTCATAACACCATAGAACCTTTTTATTTTGATTTGGGGTTACGTGGGTGGGGGGGAAGGTAGTTTTACTTTCCTTTTAAAAAAGCAACTTACAAAAGTAACAGGTTAATGATGCACTGTTTTAGAGATTTAAGTCACAACACTACTTGTTAAGCAGACCTCTAAAAAAATTGTACTTAAACTTATCAAACAAGCAACGAAAACATATAGCATGTTTGGTTTTTTTTTTAGATTTTCAAAAAAATCTCGAAGCCTTTAATTAAAAAAATGAACAAGTGATCAGAAACTTTCATATGAGATTTTTAAAACAACAATGCAAAAAACCTGAACTGTAGCATTACTGATTAAATGCAAAACTAAGTCTTCACTAGAAAGCTTCTTCAAAAAACTTGACACAGTTATTAAAATTTTATTTCAAATCATACTGCATGTGAGACCACAACTTATGAAAGGTAAGAAGTCATTGCATAAGCACTGGAAAATATTTTTCTATTTTAAATTATAACTTTAACAATAACTCCATTTTAAAAACTGGGTAGATTGTTTAAAGGATCTACATTTGAAGCCAAGAAAGATCACTTTTAGTACTACGGTCTAAATAAAACAGGTTCTGTTGTTTCCTTAACCTGCTGCTTTCATGTTAAACATAGCTTTATTCCAAGTTAATGGGACTATGTAAAGCGGTAAACTGTACACTCATTCTAAGAGATACTGGGAATTCTAAGAAGAATTTTGCCAGTTTGTCATATTTTTAACAATGGGCCTTAAAAATAGCTTTAATATGGAAAAAATGCAACTTCAATGCCTAATAGCTTAATTCCAGGAAACTTTATTAGCACTCAACAGAGTAATAATCACCACAAAAGGAAAAATGAATGTACCTGCACTACAAAGGAGCCGAAAAAAAAGTCAGTATTGAATTGCTGTATCGGAAGGTCCAATGGAGAGAATATTTTCAATGAGCGCTATGCTTCACTCCCTGGGCCCACAAAAATTTAACATAAATAAAAATTAAGTATTACAGTCACAGAAAGTCCACAGGAATGTGGGAACTAGGGAACTTCACCTGCCCAATTTTATCATTTAAATGCAATATACTGAATGGTTAAAATAAGTTTATGGTATTTCTAAGCAAGGTCTTTTGTGCAAGTATGGGGGGGGGGGGGGAGAGGCTCTACAGCAAACAATGTGAACTGCAAGAACTTTTGAAATACTTTTTATCTTCTGAAAACACAGTATATACTTAAGTGCAAAAATTTGCCACCCATTTTCACATGCTTTGTGAAAATAATTAAAAACCTGCAAGAAACTTGTAAAAAACCCAAAACTCCTACATGTTAAATTTTTAATGACTGAAAAATTTCAAAGCAAGTTATAACATTATAGGTGCATCATATAATACCTATACCATTAAAAAAGCCCCCAATAAATTACTGTGAACTCTGAACCATAACTGGTATAAGCAAAAAAAAAAAGCTACCTGCAAATAAGTTACTTGTATTCATACCACTTAAATGCCTACAATAACAGTATATGAATTACTGATGTAGTAAAGAACAATGTGTTGTTTTTTTTCAATGGCATGGCAACTCTGTAAACAGAAGTAACCTGCATGAGTCAGTATTTTTATAAAGTTTTACTCCAAACATTACTAAGTACTACCTCTGTGTTATGACCTTAGGTCCTACCTTAAAAACAGCACAAAAGAAATAAGATTCATTTGCACTTACAGGACTAAAAGCATTAAAATCTGGTTAAGTATTAAAAAATTAATCTACCTAATCTTCAACTAGGCTCACAAGTCATGCTGGAGATGGAAAGGAAAACAGACATTAATTGGTTGAAAAGGAGAAGGATGTTGCCTACACTATGATTTCCATGGTTCTATTCCAAATGCTCTCCTTTTGAGATCTCAGTTTCTACTTCCCTGTACCAGGTACAGGATCATGACCATTAACGTGACCTTGCTCCAATATGCACACAATTACCCAGCAAAACATACCTCTTGTGTTTCACCACACCGATAGCTTAAAGAGCCAAACAAAGTATCAGCGTGAGAAAAATAAAGTCAGGGTTCAGTTGGACAATAACACAGATGCACAACATCAAAGATTAGGCACACAACATTGAAGACATACAATTAAGTTCCAAGAAATGCAAAATGTAAACACTCAAGGTACTTAAATACATTTGCAATGTGTGCATGTTTCTCTATTTCTGTAATAAATGAAAAAACAGGCTGCATGTGTGCAATTCACTGCTAGTTCACAGCAAGAAGGACATTCAATTTTTTCATTGTACTGTTAAAAGTGTGCAAAAATTCAACTGAAACATTAAAGGGAAAGAAAACCCAATAAAAGTGCTTGTTGCAGTCATGGAAGAGTATAATGCTTACAAGAATAGGTATCTCCACAGAACTATAAGGCAATCATATTAACACTAAATGGATTAAGGATACCATCTCAGTTCCTTAATTTAAAATATTTACTACACTTATCCAAGGTAACTTCTGCGTTCAGCTACCAGAAAAAGGAAAATTCACTTCATACTGCTTTCCAGGGGAAAAAAGGGATTGAAAAGCGTTAACTCCAGCATCCAAATTAAATGGCAAAATTATTTGTTTCATCTTAAATTATAACATAGACTAAGAGCACGTGGAGCTGCCAATGCCTCTTAAATAAGAGGCTCACACGTCCAGTCTGCTACATGCCTAAAGTTTTTTTTAAAGAGAGTGGTATTTCATGCCATTATATTTCCCGTTAAAATCAGTACACATTAACAACCCAAACACTGACAGTTCTATTAAAAAAATAAAAATTCCATTTGAAGAGAAACCTGTTTCTTTTTCTAAACATTAAAAATTAGCTTGGGCTTCAAAATACTGAAAGCAGCCTACAGAATCAATACCTTTCACACAGAGGCCATTTTTTAAAGAAAGAACAAGCATGAAGTATATATGAAAATTATTTTTCCAGAAAGTTTCCTCAAAATAAATTGACAATTAAAGCAATAATTTTGCAATCCAAACATATCAAGTGAACAGCACAGTACTACAGCTAGCCAGCTGCTTGACCAGAACATCTTTTAACACATCTTCAAAAAGTAGTAAAAGATGACCATGTGCTTGTAAAAATAAGTACAACATGCCTATTATTAAAAACTTAAAATCTAACAGCAATTGTTACACAGATTAAACTGTAATGAATTTATTTCATGTCCTGCCATGTTTGAAATACAGGCTAACAAAGTAATCCTAAAGTAATCACTCTGTCTTCTGATAAATGAATCATATTAATTTTTTATTCAAAGTTACCACATTTATTTCTCAATATTGCTGTTATCCTAGATTCTGCAGAGAAAAGAAAACAGATCACCTCTTTAAGAATAAGATTAAATTTTACTTCATCCACACCTCTGGTTTCCACTTACTCCCCCCGTTCAGGGAGGCAACTCCAGATACTATCATACATCTACGATGTTTAAGCAACACTCCTCTCACCACTTAAGAGTTTGAGTACAACAGCACATTTACCATTACAGGACCCTTTTATGTTGTACTGCTGGTATTCCCAAACTTAACCAAATTAATTTTAATGAGGCTCACTCCTAAATACCTTTTACACATTGTCCTCTGCAACACTAGTCCCTGCTTCTTCATAGGACTTCTGCCAGAACCTATAGTCTCATTCCTCAAGTGCATTTCAAGTCAAACTCCCTTTAGGTTCAACTACATATTCTCAACTGACCTTTCATAGATTCATAGAATACCAGGTTGGAAGGGACCTCAAGGATCATCTGGTCCAACAAAACACTTTAGAGGAAACCTGGTACCACAGACTGCTGTTTATCATCTTCACACATTTTCGCATAAGCATAGCAATTTCCATAAGTATATACAATGCTAGTATTGCCCAGGAAGTCACAGTGACAATTTTTTATTCCCCTATGAAATGTTTCAGTATAAGACATGCTTATTCACTGACAATCTGCTGCTCATTTGAATCTGTGTTTGGATGTGGGGACTTTTTTTTTTGGCCACCAGTACTAGCACTTAACTGATTTTTTTCTGTGGGTTTTTTTGTTTGTTTCCCCACCCCCCCAATATTCTCCATATTAAAAGAGTTTATATTTAGCAAGCACAATCACAAGCTATTCTTCTTGTCCTGTCTTCTGAACTCTCCAGGAATACTTTTCCAGTAACCTACAAACCTACTCAGTTTCTACCACTTTGGTTTTTCTAGCTTTATAAATAATTCAGCCTACCACTAGAACAAGGCTTTTTTTTTTTTTTTAAAGTTGTGTTTTGCAATATTCAAACGGTCAAGGCGATTGCTACGTATGTATAATTACCTCTACACAATGTGTATGAAAGATTAAGTATTCACTAAAAGTGAAGTCACAATTCCTGCCAAATAACCACCTGTGATGAAACCAGATGAGGTTCAACACAACATAATAACAGGTCATCTTCTACAAACAAAGCTCAAGGTTCCATACTTCATTAAACAGTCAAACAAAATGTTATTTTAACAAATACAACAAACAGTTGGATTTTTTTCTAATCCACTAAGACTCTTCTATCAAAAACAAAAGGCTCTTTTTTTCCCTTGTTACCTGCAATAATAACTTCACTTTATCTTTGGCCATCAGTAAACTAAATATTTATTTAAATTAAATTTGTTTCAATAATAACAAAGTATTTCTTTACAGAATTACAAAGAGCAATTATTCTTGCTTTATTTGTTTGCCTTTTAAAAAAAAGGGCAACTTCACAAGCTAATAAGAAACAAAGCAACACAATAGTCTCATCAATCCACTCTTATACAAACCAAAAAGTTAATTCCCCCAACATTTTTCAAGAAAACTGTATGCCACAGTTATAAAGATGAGCTGAAAAGAAATTAGAGCAACAGGAAGACAGTTTCAAATGAAACTGAAAAACAGGTTGAGGCAATTAACTACTAAGCTTCTACTGACTACTTGATGCCAAAAGGCTTTTTCAAACACATCGCCACAGACAGAGCCCTTGAGAATGAGATTCTGACTTTCAAGCAAGTCCAACAAGCATATTCTTGATTTAAGTTTTCAGCTGCGTAACACTAAAAACAAGAAATGGACAAATGCCTACAAATTTCATTAGGATCTTTTCTATCTACTATTTCCATATTCCTATTCTTATAAAACATGTTTATCTCAAGCCACTAGCTGTATCAATACCATTAAAACACACTCAGCTTGACAGCTCCATTAGGCTGAAGAAACAATTTATACAGATTAAATATAAACAAAATTCAAGCATTAAGTCTCAAAGTTATAAAGGCATTGTTTTACTCATAGACTATTAAGTCAACCTTGTGTTTACTTAAGACTCTTTAGATAAGAGTAACCTTGAGCTGTGGTTTTCAGGCATTTCACTAATAACCTTGACCCGTGTTCCCATGGTATCCCTATGCAGAAAAAACTTGATTACACCACCTTGAATTGCATAATAAACCTAAATATGTACTGTTTATTCCCCAGGAATCTGATCATTTATCTACTTTGGGATCAATGCTGTTAAAGATCCTATTTAATTAGGAAAGAATTGTTGGCAAAACTGTTGAAAGAAACAAAAGTTTTGAGTAAAAGGACAAACAAGATAGATAAAGTATTCAAGATACTTTGGAAAATTGAGCTCATTTGAATACATCACATAGCACAGCTAAACGCCAGGTCAAATATCTAGGACAAGTAAAATAGGCACAATCCATCTTAGAAACGGTGATCCTGAAAGGAGCCTGAGGAGGAAGAAGGTATAGAAAAAAGCCAGCTGAGCCACACTTCTAATAGGATACTGCAGCAAACAATCTTTTTTTGTTTTAAAAATACATGGTATGATTATAGGGAGGCAATGTTTATGTTCAGCAATGATCTTACCAAAAAAGTACTATACCAGGGACCATGTCCACTTTTCCAAATATGTATCCTAAAACTCAAAGAGGGATCACAGAAGAACTCCTGGAATTCTACCACTTAAAAAACATGTTTTATGACAATAGATATAGATTCAAGTCTGTTAGTTTTATCACTGTTTCTAAGAATCCATACAGGGGAAGTCCTGTGGCTAGTAAAGAACTCTACTCTAGGAGACAAATACAGAAGACCTGATAGTTACAGCCTCAGCTGAACTCAGACCAGATGTAGTAAGTACATCTAACCACAGAAGCTACTGACAAAAAGCATAAGTCTTTCTCACTTCCAGCTTAAGTTATAGTAAGTAGAGAGAGATGCATCACAAACTATAAGAAATACCTTTATGACCAAAGTGTGTCCATCTAGTGTTGCACCTCTCAGGAAATTCTACACCTTGTGTTGCACTGGTGATCAGAGTATGGTAATCAGTATCCGATATCAAAATACCCAAGTTTATCTGCATTATAACAAATCAATGTGAAATTACAATAGATCCAGTGCAGAAAGAGACCTTTATGTTTTAAAAGCAAATCAGAAAAGAATGAACCTAACATGACAAGAGATTTAAGTTGGGAAGCTAGCAGCTCTGAACAGTAGACCATTCAAAAAGCTTCTAATTTATCAAATTAACCAAGTCAAATTTAAGATCCTTCCAATCTATGCCATTCAGTAAGACAGGAATCAAATTAAGATTCTGATGATAGGATGAATAAGTGAATTCTTTCAGCCCACATATAGTCTTAATCTTTAAGTGCCACTAACACATCTCTTAGTTAAGATGGAATAAGAGAACAAGCAGTAGTAAAAGCAGCCCTGAAGTTGCAAGCACTCATATCTATTTCAAATGTATTTAAAAAAAACTCACACAACTCCATGTTACAAAAAATGCACATGCATACACATTCAGCCAACCGTTCTCAGATGCCAAAAAAGAAGTGTTGAAGTCCATCTTCAAAAAGTACTGAAATATTAAGCCAAATACTAGAAGCTCTGTTAATTTTCTTCCACAGATGCATTTTTAAAGAATTCAAAAAACCTGAGTATTTTCCCCTATGCTGGTGGCATACCTTTAAGGATGCTTGATTCATAAATAAGACTGAGTCTACATAAACTACGTTCACCTATCAACAACAGTAAGTAGCTAATGCCACTGAAACTTTCCCATAACATCTCAAATTTAGTAGAGGAAAATGCACAATACAAAGTAATTGGAAACAAAACTGTCTCATGACAGAATTAAGAACACAGGGGAAGGAGGCAAGGGTGGCAGAAAAATCACTATCTTTTTTTGTTTTAAAGCTGGGAAGGAAATATGTTTAATGACAATTCTGCAGGATGAAACTTCCATAACAGTAGATGAATGTCTCCCCTGTAAATTCAGTCAAACTCCTCTTGAGAGCACCAAGGTCAAGAATCACACAAAAAGCAACACTGAAAACAGTACTAAGGAACAACCACCATGCAAACAATGAAAACAAATTAACACATAAGACTCTTCAATCAAACTGATCGAATTTGCCCTTATCTGTTCAGTTGAATGGTACTTATGGCTTGAGTTAAGATTGTGGTTTTAGTTTAACCATACTGCCTCTAAAAGAAGAGACTAAATCTAAATAAAACTCTGCTGAGAACTTAGCAGTGAATCACTGTCACAATTTTTGCAGAAGGCTACAGGAGACCTGAAAATGATCAAGAATGGTTAATTACACTCACTCCTTTCTCTAATAGCAAAAGTAGCTCCAGAACTTAGAAAGCTGAAATCCAGGACTGAGAAGTATGGTATAGTATGGTATATACAAGGTATAATGCAAGTTTTTGTTACAATTGTTTTTTCCAATTCCAGTTCTTCTAATAGACAAATAATGTTTTTTCAAAAAAACCTGTTTGTGTTGATAAGGAAGTAAAACACAAAACCCAAGAACTTTTGCAGTCACCAACATATTAGGCAGAGATTAAAGACATGGAAAGTCATATACCAAGTAAAATAAAAATCCAGGTTTTCAAACCTATTTATGGTAGCCAACAGTCACTTCACAAAGTGTGCCAGTAAGCAGTTTAACTATATTAAAAATACTTCCTTTACTTAACTCCTTCCCCTATGGAATACTCTTAAGCAGGGAAGTGTTAGCTCATGAAATTATATAGCTATTTAAATCAACCACCTAAGCCACCACCCAACATCACCTCAGTTTTACCCTGCTCTTGACTTTACAACACTTGAGGCTAAACCTCTGAAGTGCTTCTGGTTAGCTTGTTTAAGGAGAACATAGTTTGTCTTTCTCAGTACCAGGTTTTATGGTCATATTTAAGACTGTATCAATCAAACAATCCATCCCATTTGTTACATAATCTACCCCACTATAGCTGAACATGTAATGATATATTTCTTCCATTACCTGTCTCTGAAATATAAGCAACAGGATCCTGCTTTAGAACTTTACCAAGTTTTGAAGTAGCTGCTTTTTTCTCAGATGGCTTCTTGGATTTTTTCACTGACTGCACCTCCTCTTCTGAATCTGTATTTTGACCACAACATAAATATAGATTTCCTCCACATACATACAGGCTTTAAGTAATAGATCACATAACATTAGTTAATATGCTTTCACATATATTCAACTGAGTGAGAAAAAGACATCATATGGAAGGTCAGAGCACAGCTTCGTTTTCCTCTATCAGCTAATAGCCTAGCCATCATTTATTCCAGCATATAAATGACTAAATGAAAATTTGGTCAGAACTCAGTCTAGACAGTTGGTTTTGTTTTCATAATAAGAAATATTTTGTTACTTATTCCAAGAACTCCTATGCCTGTATAAAAACCTTTCCAAAAAGGAATGCAACTGTCAGAGTACCACAACAGATTACTAAAAAAAAAACCACCAACCAAAAACCTCCTCCCCCCAAAAACCCAACACACCACCAAAAAAAAAACCAAACCCAAAAAAACACCACAACAAACTTTTAACATAGATTCATTAGTCTGATTAAATTTATACAGTATTATATTATGCTGGTGTATTCCACAACACCTATTCCAAAAGCTAACAACAGGCTAAAACAGATCACTGAGGTTGTACTCTGATTTTTCAGGAGAACACCGGTAGACTGTGATTCACCTCACTGACCATTCTAGATATCCCAAAAGTTGTCAAGACACCAAATTTACACCACTGTGGATTATGTATCCCAACATCCAAATGAGTAAGCAGGACAAACTGAAGAAGCTGAGACAACTAGCAAGTGTAACAGAGGACTACCCTTCAAGAGCCTACCTTTTTCCATGATAAACACTAATATATATCGTAATTATTTAAAAAAAAAAAAAAAGTACACCACACATGCTTTTCCACCTTCAAGAACTTAGAGCACTATTCCTCTTTTGCTCTCCTACTACTAATGGGCTAGAATTTGCAAAGCCTCCAGATATATCAGCACTTTAAAGGTAGCAGTTGAGTTAATATATTACTTTTGTACTCCACCTTTCAATGCAGAAATATTTCTACTGCTAACAGGAACTCTTTATAGAATAGTTTATCTGAAAATTTGAACATATTCAAATATCTTTTGGGGGGGGGGGGGGGGGATGTGCGTTTTGTTTTTTTTAAGATGTAAGTGCTATAAAAGGGATTTCCCTTATTATAATATTCCAAAGAATATTTTTAGAATGTGATAGCAGTACTTTAAATTATATTCTCCATGTTCCATACTGTAAATTTAAAACTATGGGATGAACATTTACTAGGTTTTTTAATAGAGAAAGACACACATGGAAACACAAGTTAGCCTTTTAAAACAATCTTCTATATTATGTTCACACAATGCACAGAAATGTGAAATTAATAGTATATGACCAGCCTCCTGTACCCAGCGTAGGATATTGTTTATTCCTAATGGAACAGGAAACCTAAAACTCCCCACAATTTATATACGTCTTCCTAACAAAAAAAAAGTTCTGAAGTTTTGATAGAATTTACTCTCTGAACTTTTTTTTTGGTGGGGTTTTTTTTGTGGGTTTGGTTTTTTGGGGTTTTTGTTTTGGTTTTTTTTTTTTTTTAAGAGATGTCTTGTTAAAAGTTACTTTGCACTGTATATTACACATATGGCACACACTACACTCTTATTATTATCAAATCTATTTAACTATCCAGCAATAATTACTGTGAAAAATGTTTTTAATTGCATTTACTAAAAAACCAAACAAACCATAGCTTTCTTTCAGATGTACCATTTCCCTAATTGACCTTGGATGCTGATGCAAAAGATACAAAGGAGCATTCAGAAACAACTGTGAACGCTACCTGAATCGTAGATTATTCTTTTTTTCTTGTTTGTCCGCTTTTGTTTGGAATCATCTTCACTGGGTGAATTATTCACCTACGAGTAACAGTCTGTTAGTTCAACTAGTAAACAGGTCCTTCAAGCTTTTACTCAGTTACACATTCAAATTTATGAGTTTCAAACAAATTCTAACAGAATTACTTATTTCCCAATATTACATTTACAAACAGTCTTGTGCTAACTCAGGAGAGGGGGGGAGAAAGGTGCAGGGCAGAGGAAATAAGGAAGAAACTGCAGCAGTAAAGCTAAACGTGCTTCAATCAAACCATAGATGATTATGTTGAGAATAAATATTCAAGTTTAATGCCAATTAAAGTAAATCAAACAGATTTTCAAGCACTTTCAACTTTTAATCCAAAAAAGCAATTGCATGGTCCCACCAGAAATAGAGGTGGTTCAGGCCAGTAAGTTACTTGTACAGAATTCAGCTTTCACTTTTGGTTCCATTCTGGATATGGCTTTGCTGTAATCACCAGAATTCGACACAACTTCAGAGTGAAATATAGCCAATTGAAAAAGGGAAAAAGTATACACAACAGTTCAAGCTAGACTGATTTCCTATTCAGAGTCCTGGTTGCTTGCAGCTTCTCCTCTCACCCGCTAAGCAGCACTACTGTAAGAGATTGCACCAACGGTTACAGTCAACAAATGTGTTCTATCTAGCAGCAGCTAGTATTAACCTGTCTCAAGGAATTTTTTTTTTTTTTTTTTAAAGACATCTACAAGTTTTAGATATTTAGCAAAATCACAAGCTGCACAGATAGGAAGTCTCCTGGGCCTAACCAAACTACCAACTATGCTTGTTTTGCAGTCAGGCACAGCTGTAAATGCTTCTAAAAATACAATTCTAGATAAACATAACTACACATTTTATAATCCACGTTCAATTCTAATCTGAAACCTGTTAAATCCTTGATATAATTGGAGAGTTGCAAAGTAAAAATAATGGATCACTTAAGATAATTGCTATGTCTTTCAGTTCCACTGAATGGTCCTTTATTTTCACATTGAAACAATGAAATTATACAGCCAAAATATTTTAAGTAACATCTTACTTCTTGATTGTGATACTTCACATTAAACATTCCATCCTACTAGAAATCCTTCCATTCTCTAAGTGATTTTAAAGCCCTCTTTAGCCACTCCTTTCTTTTTTATACCAGTTCAGATGATGAACATGAAAAATACTGAGACTAGAACCCAATCTAATTTTAACCTGTCATTTTACAGAATTTGGTCTTCGCAACAGGTTTACATAAGTGACTCCATCCAAGAAAGGCAGTGTTAACGTTTCCCCCCACAGGTGTTTAAAAAACACCTGGTTAAAAAACTGGTCAGAGGGCACCTACACCACAGAATTTTACCTTTCTTGAAAGCATGACATCTTTATAATATGTCTATATCTACTGTGCATAAGCCTCAATCTTAATTAGATTAAAAATTACATAAGCAGAGCTACTTAGAGAACTATGGCTATAGCTAAAATAACTTCGAATACATCAGATTGTTCTTATATTAGCACCTAACCATAACAACTTCTACCTACCTCTCCCTTTGCCCTACAACACAAATATTTGTCAAATTAGCAATTTTCTTTACCACCTACAAAGTTTTACTGCTAGTAGTTAATATTAAGTGGTAGTTTCCTCCCATGCCTATAAAAACAACTGATATATAGTCTGGGTTTTGAGTATATGGGAAGAGCTATGACTTTAAAAAATACTAGAGATACGAACAATCCTGTATCAGAGAAACCAAGCAGTTCACAAATAAGAAAAACAAAAGTAACCTTAGTCTCTTTTCCCTTTTTCTTCCCACTTGAAGGTCCGTCACCATTTTTAATTTTTTCACTCTTTTTCACAGTCTCGCATTCTTGTCGCTTTCCAGGAGGTACAACGCCGAAGAATTTCCTGATATCCTAATAAAAGGGAAAACAGATTTATAAATTTTTAAATACAGATAGCTCTTAGAAGTTTCACACTACAAAACAGCAATGCACTTAAATTACTTTCTCAGCAGCTCCTTTTATATTTGTTGATCTTGAAATTTTGTTTACAGTTAAGAAAACAAAGACCATCTAGTTAAACATAGCTGCTCAGACACCACACCACCTTCCCCTTGTCTTTGAATCACAGAGAAAAGTCTATTTTTCCTTTAGTTGGACATCTTCACCAATACACATTTCAAAACAAACTTCTATTATCAATGAAATACAGTGACTTAAGACAGGTATAATTTTTTTTTCCCCCCTAATTAATCATCATGAACCTAGCCCCAAGTATTTCTATAGCTAGAATGATCAACTTGGGTATGAAGCAGTGTCCAATGTAAAAAGATTAAAAAAGCACCAAGAGCTAGAAAGCAGTCAAGTAGTGGGATGTACCACATCCTCCACCTTCTTATAAATTTAGGACAGTAACTCTCTCATCTCACTAAAAAAATTAGCCAGCAAGAAACAGATTAAAATTTAAATAAAGAACTTAATACGAAGAGCTCCAGAAGGTCTATTTTGTAACCTTATTTTATTATCTGACCACAGTACAACCATAAAAAGCTTTCTAAATATGGAAAATCAGCAGCTGAAACTTCAGTTTTAAAAACCAAATCTGACTTCTGTTGAAAAAAATAGTATTTCCATTTTATTAAAAAGAAATGGAGAAAACATATACCTGGTTAGTATCACTACCTCCAGGAGTAGCAGCCATTTTAGAGAAAGAAAGTACCTCATATGGCCTAAATATATAGCAAGTAAAGGGTGTGGCTCAGGACTATATTCCACCCAGCTGATAGCTATTCCCCATCACAGAGTTTATCTGGCTCGTTTTTGGTTATTATAGGGAACTACAAGTAAGGTAATAAATTCTTAAGAAATCTCCATAACTCTGATTGACAAGAAGGGGTGCTTCAGGCTCCTGTTCTCTTACCAGTCAGTTCCCTAACAGTTTGGATTTGGATTATCAAAGCCTATAGGGCTTAAAATCAATGGAATATGTAATTTGAAAGCATACACAAACTATGGGACATGTACAATTTATTTAGTATATTTAGCTTAAAACAATTTTCTAGAATCAGAAATGTTGTTTCCTGTAAAAATTTAGACTCTTTATGTTTTACCTGCATACAATAATATGGATTCAGCAAACAGACAAGGGTAGACTGGGAAGCATTCTTCCTTAATGAGACTTCACACATTTCCATCTATGGAATTTATGCCTTGAGGCATAAATTTTCAACACTCTGCTAGTTTACATGTACTCCTACAATATAAGTGTAGTACTATATAAGCTCTGAAATTTTGACTGCCGATACCTATAGCTAACAAGTTTGAAGAAAGCATCTATTTAAAAAGTCTTGAAGTAGATTCATGGACTTGATCACTCAATCATTATTACTGACTTCTTTTTAGGCTTAAGGTAACATAGGCAACAGAAGAATTGATTACAAGTCTCATTAGATCTTTTATGTATTAAAATAGTTTAAATATATACTGCAACACTGCAAAATAAAGTGACCTTAAAGCTTTGTTTTCATTTTTTATAGTTACTTTTAGGCTTAAAATATTTGGAGAATACTTTATTTTAGATCAATAGTAACGCTCTATTCATTCTAGTATTTTAACTAAAAACTGTTAACTAATAAGTGAGCTGCTCTGCAAACACCATATGCAATAATATTAGATTTTTTTTAAAATGGACTTATACAAGGAAATACCATCATATCCTCATTTATGAAATGCAGTCTTAATAAAGAAAATATATGAAATTGACGTGTCTGCCCCAGCTTCTTCCACTACTTTAATATCACAGTTCCTAAACTGCTGCAGTCCAAATCATAACATGTAAATTATTATTTTCTGCCTCATCAGTTCTCATGAGATATCAAGTTAGCTCTTTGTAAGTACCTTTAATTCACAAAATGAATGCCATAGCTATAAGCCTTGCTACATTTAACATGCTATAGAGGACCTAAACTGCCACTTCAAACTTTTTAAAAATTGCATCTCATCAGGGTCAACTTCAGAAGTTATTTTCCCCCAAATCACTTCATAAATACCTGAAATAAATGGGTGACAGTCAACTGCTACTATCTTTTACAATGCAGGTAGTATTTCATTAGATTAACAGGTCAAATGAGAATAAACAATTTTGTTTGTTTTATTCAAAGCAGCATCTTCTACCCATTTATTAAGAAAGCACCATCCATACAAATACTATTTCTTATTTGAAAATACTGTGGTGATACAGCAGCTACGTACTCCAAAATGGCCTCCCTATGTTAACACAACTTGTTCTATTCTCTTGACGCAAACTGCACTTCAGTCCTCAAGAAATGGCAGCTTTTTTCCTTTTCTTTTAATGTTACATGCTTGTGTTAAGGAGTTTTTCAGAAAATACTGTGAATATAAAAGCACACAAGCCACCGAGAGGTTTCCGAATAAAGGTTTGTATTGGGGTAGTAAATTTTAATTTCCCATAGTGACCATCTACTTCTGAGTGACTAAACTACACAGCCCTAAGCTACAAAGGAAAATGGACATCTATGTATAATCTTCTTCAATCTTCAGAGTTATAAATCCTCCAATCTTCTTCAGCTATCCTGCTCTTCAGAAGAAAAGGTAACCTTGTTAGACACTGCTGGACTATAACAGATGGTGAATTCAGAATTGCTCAGGACAAAAGTATGCCACAGTGCAAGAATGAAGTTATCTTTCAGTAAAGCTTTTATCCAAGATTCGTAAGGGACAGATTTTTTGTGCCATTTATTAAAAGATGCCAGATAAATCCTTAATTCATTGCATAACTAATTGCAGAAATGAAGCAATCTAAGTATCTATCACACTGACTCTCATCATACAAGTTTGAAGACTATTTATAAAGTATTATATAATCTTAGATCCCAGATAAGATCACTTGTGTCCATTCTGGGTTTATCTATTTAACATACTCTGACTGACCATCTTATTGGTATATAATGCCATGCATGTATATTTGCTCACCAGGTGGCAAAACTGTATGTTTAGCTTTTATCTGTGCTCATTCAAATGAGGAAAGGCATGTACCAACATAACTGGCAAGTTTCCTTCCGGGACATTCCCCCAAAAACCACAGGAGTCATCAGCCTTGTGCATCCTGGAGATACACTGACCAGCATGGCTGTCGCAGGTGGTCCCCTTGCCCAGAAGGCTAAAATTAAAGAGGTGAGTCTATATTAGTGTGGCTCCCCATGGGTGAGCCACAAAAAGCAGCAGCAGCAAAAAGATATGTAACTTTGAGCAGTTCCACCTAAGTAAAAGGTGGAACTAAGAAATAATTTCTGATCACTCTCACTAAATTAGGGGGGTAATTGATGCATAGCATCTGAACAGCCTAAAAAGCTGTGTCCAGGTGCACTGCTTCCTGCTGAGCTATCTTAGTAATTGTATGATCTGGGTAATGGCTGAGCTGTGTAGTTCTTGCCAGTTTTGACTACTGCTTCAAATCCTCCATCTTATGCAATAATAGAAGACCATAACAATTAATCATGTCAGGTTGCAGGGTTTCTCTTGAAAGTTTTGTATCTGTCTGTTTTACTGAGGAGAAATAACATGAATAGAAACTGAAATCTATTTGTTAGGTAGTACAAAGACTGGTTACTGGAAGAGTTTGTCAGGGTGACTTTTAAGACTTTAGTAACCACTCACTCAAAAAAGTCAGTTACAAAAGTCATAAACACACCATACTGTTTTCTTCCTGCATTTCAAAAGCATCCTAAACCAAAGATCAACTACTCCAACACTTTGATGATAGAACCATCTCAACCTAAGCATAATAGGTGCAGTGTTTGTGGACAACTAGTGTCCAGTAAGGCAGAATATTTTCCAAAATATCATACAATTCAGTTTGCACCTCAAAATACAATATGAGATAGAAAACTGAATTTCACCAACCTAGTTCAATGACTGCAATAGAAAGTAATGTACTTTATTTCAGGTATTCTGAAGTGTGTCCATGAGGGCCTGGCATCAAAAGAATCATATTGATTTACTGTGTGCCTATTGCAGTGCAAGTTTTGTGCAAACATCAGCTCTGACATCTGGTGTGTCCAAGAAAAACTGCACTAACTGAAATCAAATTTATAGTATCACTTCCGTGAAACCAGTAATACTTGCTTGGATAACTATACTTAATTAATGTTTACTAATAGTGGTAACTGCTGCCCAGGTACTATACAGTATTTTTTGAGCGGTACCACAGTTCTAAGTACACACCAGCTGATGCTACAGCTCTGGCCATATGAGTGTCTCTCTCAGCTAGAGGCAGCTCAGGTAGCCCCTACTCCCAGTCATTCATTCCCTCGGTTGTACCAGTATAGCTCTCTGCTTGCGAACTGGGTCAGGCCACTAATCTGGGTAAAAAAATAAATCCCTTCTAAGATAAATCAGTTCACTGTGTAACTCTACACACTTCAGTTCAGCACAGCTGAGAAGATGCTGCAGAACCAACCCGATGGGGGCTACTCATGTTTGGCACTATGTGAAAAAAGTCTGTTCGCAAGGGTATGATATTAAATTCCAATATGCTTGTTCTGTCCCTGCGCACACGGAACAGGCTACACAGTTACTAACATCACCATATTTTTGCCTCTGTCTCTGCAGCTGCAGCACTGATGGTCGTACAGCCTCTTCAGCACTGAAAAGGGAAAGGGCTGAGGCAACTCACCCTCTCCCCAAAATGATGGTTGTCGTCTTTCCTTCTAGGAAAGTGCCAGACGTTGCAAGATGTGTAACATTCAGAAGACTACATAGAGGGAGAAAGCCTTTGCCCAGGAAGGTGGGAAAGGAGGAAGCAAATCTTCCAGTAAGATCAGTTTTCTAAAGTGGTGATGGCAGGGGAAGAGGCGAGGCAGACTTGTGCTCAAACATAAACTTAAAAGTCATTAGCCGCTCCCAACAAACTATGAAAATATCACAGTTTAGTAGTTTCAGAATTCTTAGTGCTGACAGACCTCTATCGTTACTGTGAAAGACTCAGACTGTATTGCTCATCATTGCTGAGCATCAGGTGTAAGATATAAACACGGCTAAACTCTATGGAGAGTCCAAAACCAAAGCTGAACCTAGCTGGCTTTGAACGGCATTTGTAGCTAAGCCAGTAAAACATCTGCACAGAGACTCCATCTGAGTGGAAGCAAATTTACCTGAGCCAGAGATGAAGAGGGGATACCATCTTATAATGGCTGCATAAGTAAGCAGCACTTTGGAAAGCACACACACAAACGCATACGTATTTATATTTACAAACTCTTTACGTTCTATTTAGGATGGCGTCCTTCATCATTTATAATCAAGTGTCTACTTCCAGACTTTTACAGGTTTTTTCCCCACTTAAACTGTTTTTCTGCAAATATTGCACACTGTCCACTTCGGCGGCATAAACGCCCTCGTGTATGCTCTTACTTAAATTAAAGGAAGAGTTAGAACTTCGGCAGATGGCGTTTAGAGGGAGAGGTTAGCCCGTCCGCCTTCCCGCCGCCCGGACAAGCCCACGGTCCGCGCCTATTCACCACCCGGCTTCGGGGGCCGGGGGGGGGGGGGGGGGGGGCTGGAGAGGCACAGACGCTTCCCCCTCGGGGTAAGGGCACAATCGCGGGCATTTCCTCGACCAGGGTTTTACTTTCCTGGCACGCGTGGGAAGCCGGGCCTCGGCCCCTCAGGGCGGGAGCGGCGGGAAGCGCGCGAGCACTGCTGGAGGCGCGGCAAGGCGGGCGGCCTCCCCCCGCAGCCCCACAACCGCTCCCGCCCCAGCAGGTCTCTGCCGCTCCGCCACAGCGCGGGACGCCCGCACCCGGGGCCGCCCGCAGGGCAGAGGACCCCGGCTCGGCTCGGCTCGGCTCAGCCCGCGCCAGGCTCCAACGGCCACGGGGCTGCCGTCACGCGCCGGGGAAGACGCCCATCCGGCCCCGCCGCCGGCGGGACACTGCGCAGCGCTCTCTTCCCTCCCCCCACCCGGGGCAGAACCGCGGAGGGGGGGCGGCCCCCGGTGCGGCGCGCTCACCATGCTGCCAGCGGCGGTTTATCTCGCTAGCGGGACGCCTCCGGCTCCATGCCTCCCTCCCGCCCCCCCGCCTTCGCGCCAACTCCCGCAACGCGGCGCGCGGCGCTGCCGTCACAGCCGCGACGGGCGGGGCTGGGGCCCATGCGCCCCCCAGCCGTTGGTGGTGACGCAGGGCGCCGCAGCGGCCTGGCGCTGCTGCGCGGGCCTGCGGCTGGCGGCCCTGCCCTGCCCGGCCCACCCGGCCTTGTCCGGCCCACCCGGCCTTGTCCCTTTTTGCCTCCGCTCTGCTGTCTGTGCAGGCGTTAACGGCTGGTCGCCCTGCAGCGGGGGTTTAACCGCTTCTAACCGCTCCGCTGAACCTCGGCAGGAAGCCTGGGCAGCTGCTGCCGGTCCTGGCCGGTTAGTAAGGGGAGTGGGCATGGAAGCTCGCGGCAAAATGGTGGGCTTACAGCTGCTGCAGCTCCACGAGGAGTAGGTGTGTCCTCGGTCACCTCTGACAGAGGAGAGCTGACAGTCTTAACAAACAAGGTAACAGTGCCCGGCCTCCGTCAGATGGACCGTTTTTTAATGCACTGAGGCAAACGAAGCATCCTAAACACGCGGGCAGGCAGTGACACAGCAGCGCAGTCGCTGTGAGTCAGCTCTGAATCAGCACAGCACATAAAATCATTTCCCTGTAATAAACGTGTGTTGGTCCCTTCTTTCTTCATTCCTGGTTGTGCCGGAAGCGTCGGGCTTTGATTCCTCTACAGTATTTTCTCCCATTTTCTCCAGAGCTCAGAGTCTACATCTGAGGAGTCCAAGAGAAACTGGAAAGTTAGCTCCATCTTCACCCACTGACTGTTTAATTTCTAATCAATTTGTAATGAAATCTTGTATGTTTTCTTCCATTTTTTTCTTCTACTTGCTGAACACTGGGAGGGGATAAACTCGGGCAAACCAAATAAAAACAGTTCCACTCTCAATAATTATTTGTCTAATGTTTAGATTCTGCCAACCTACTGAATTGCTAATTACTGCTAGTCTTGGAGAAGAATGGGGGAGACGACACACAGACAGAACTTGTGACATTAAAAATATTGCCATTTATTTAGAAAACCACTCATAAAAAAAAGCGAAGAGTACAAGCTCAATTTGTACTTGTCTCATAGGGCAATTTCCAGTGCTATCTTTTGTACACCTTCTGTATTCACTTCTTTTTTTTTTTCAAGAACTAGAGACTGTCTACTTGGTGGCATGGTCAAACTCCAGCAAAGATAATTACATAGAGATAAAAGTCAGATCTTTTTGTCCCATCTGAGAAGACATGAATTTTAACGATATCTATTACCATTCCTGTTTAATTCTTTAAATTGGACTTTAACTAATTGTAAGACCCTGTTTGTATAGAAATTGCTACTGTTCTTTTATGAACACACGTGGTCATGTGGACTCATATTTTCAACATTAGCATAGCTTGTGAATTTGGATTTCTGCATAAGAAACACATGACAGAGCGAGCAAGTAAACGCAGACCCACAGCACAGGCTGTGCTTTTCAGCTTCTTTTGCAAGTTATTCCATATGCACGCAACTGTAATGGCTCTGCAAACAAAACTGGTATCACTTTAGAAAAACATCTCCAGTGATCTGTTTGTATTTACGTATTTAATCCTTATTATGTAATTTTTAAAGCTGTGCGTATTCCTGATACCAGAACTAAAGGGTAGTTACAATGGCTGACGTTTGTAAGAGCCAGACAAACTGTTTAAATAATGCTAAAAGAATTATTGCAGGTGGTTATCTCTATTTGTAGTTGATAAAGCTACCTAGAATAACATCCAGCAGAGCAGTATCTGCTTGTGGGCTTGTGACATGTTCATGTTTCTTGGAAGGCAAGAGTTTAACCCTTTACGGAAAGAGATCAGACTGCATAGCAGGAATGACTGTAATTCACTCCTGGGTATGGTGTTTCTACATGCATGGCTATGAAACCGCTGGAAGTGGGAAAAACCTTGCTCTGCCACAGGAAACAAAACTGCATACTCATTGTATTGTGAGGCACTTTGCAAGGTAAAATGAAGGCAATATCCCTTTTGAGTCTGTAATTGATCATGGGTCATGTTTTAAAGGCATATTACCCAACTAAAAGTACTGCTTTTTAAAAAGTAGCTAAAGTACACTCAGTGTCATCACTCTATTTACAACTAAGACAAATAATTAAAAAAACCAGACTTGTTTTCTACCTTTCTGAAAATCACAGACTATTTGTCTTTTTATGTTGTTATTTTCCAAAATACATGAAAAAAATGGAGATATTAACTCTTAAGCTTTAGTTTTTTCTCCCTATTGAACAAAACCAGTCCTACTGTTGTTATTATTAGTGAAGGCTTTGTCTTGTTTATTGAGAGAGGAGGAGGTTTATAAGAAAAATAAATTTTCTTATGTTGAGAAATAAAAAATAGTCTTTTATTTTTGTTAATATTTTCTTGTTTATTTTATTTTCACATCTTTTTGTTTTGATATGTTGATACAATTTCAAAATTGAAATCAACTTTTATTGTAACTTTTGAAGCAATGTTTTATTTACTGCTGTACAAAATTTGTATTTTGAATTATTTGAAACTTAATTGAAGTATAAAGCAGATAAACTTGTAACATAATACTGAGATACTTTTGAAGCCCATAAGGCAGTGTTTCTCAAGCATTTTAGGGGACAATACACTTTGATCATTTAGGAATTCTTTATAATGTCACAGAGATATTCTGAGTTTCATATGTGTCCAAAGGACCTCAGAGGTTAGGAATTGCCCTAAAGAAGTATAGTATTATAATGCTGAGATGATTAGGAAAACACAACAACAAAATGTTTCCTGAAATTGACATTTCAGGTTAAATTCTGTATTTTTTCATAACATTAATAGACATTAACATACTCATTTACTAGATGGTAGGCTCTATTTTGAAGAATCCTGTAGGTGATATTCTGCTTACTAGAGTCCCTAGTGAAAAAAAAAAAAAAATCAAATTTCTCTCACATTGTAGAAACAAGAATTAGCATTTTGTTGCAGACCAAAAATTCAAAAAATGCTATGTAAATCTGTGGTCTAGTTTCTATTTACATTAGGCTTTCTATAGTATCCATCACAATTATGTGTCTTTAGAAAAGACTTGATCCCATCTCAAACAGTTTTTGCTGTATAAGTAAAGGTATAAGGTAATGGTAAGTTCTTGATTTGCATCACATTGTTGAGGGCAATTACATAAGTTGTGCTTTTTTGAGCGTCTAACACTGGTAGAGCTGAGCAGCTGATAATGTAAACATTACACTTTTTCTAAGTGAACTTTGTCTTTAGGTCTTTTCTCTCTCTCAGTTTGCATATCTAGGCAGAATTAATGTGTCTTAGCTTGGACACTCAGCCTAACATTGCAGACATTCAAAACTCCTTTCAACTAATGTGTTCATCATTTCTGCAGATCAAACCCCAGGTTTTAGAGCCGAGCCCTTAAAACAAGGAGAATACATCATCAGCGGTCAAGTGAAATGTTGGTTTCACAATTTGAATCATTTGCCTTGGCAGAGGCAAAGATAGAAAAGGAAATTTGATAGCTAAGTATTGAACTGAATAATCATTAGGCTTCCCAACTACTCTAGCAGTAATGGCAAGTGCCCTGGAGACCACAGCCTCTCCCAGCCTTGATTCATTCTGAAACCAGATTCATTAAGTGCATGGCCGGAGGCAGGAAGTCCCACTGTGCAGCATCATACTGACATCCACGTACAGCATCAGGGTTGGAGTCTGTACCAACTCTGCCACTTGAGCTAGCAGAATAATTAATTCCTTCCTCTTCCCCTCCCTTTGCACCCTCATTTCTCAACAGCCCCTGGTCACATCTCACTCGTCTGTGGTAGTTGTTTTCCAAATTAACAGTCACAGTGTTTCCTTTCCGCAACTCTGTTCAGCTAATCAAAACCTCCTTCCAAATTCAGGTCACTATACGACTCTCATCAGTTAAAGTGTTTCCTCTTTAACTTTATCAAGTAACATTACAGCCCAAACAGTTAAATATGACAAAGCAGTACGAAACTGGATTCAGAGTGTTGTACTGGAAAACATTTTCAAACCTTGATTATAGCATGCTCCCAGTCATATCAGTAATAAGGAAGGAAATCCAGTTCATAACTGTGTCCAGATCAAGCATCTGGGAGCACAAGCATCTGCTGCACCTGTCACATCTCATGCAGATGCAACGTGTTGTCTGCAATAAGATGCCAGTGGTGCTAACTCTGCTGTAGTTAGTGCTGTAGTTAACTCGAACATCCGGTAATCATGGTAACTAACTGCTTTAGAAGTATAGTGGCATCCATAATGGCTTACTTGTATTTGGGTTTTCTTTCATAAAGTACGATACATACAATCAAAGCTTTTCAATGTTAAAATAGAAGGATTATGTTCATGCAATAACTATCCAAATTAGCATTTCAAAATGCTATTCCATAGAATAAAAAAGAAACATGTCAGTATATACTGTAGACCAGCTTGGTACAGTCCCTATCTACTCTCTTTCCCATGCTGCCATTGGTAGGATCTTGGCTGAGAAGTGTGGATCAGTTACTTCAGGTAGCTGAGGGAGTGCTGGGTTTGTTCTGTGGGACAGACTCATGTTAGATGCATGGCTACCCCACCAGCAGGGATCTGCAGTGCAGAAGATGTCAGTGGGAGCTTTCTTCTTCATTTGTGGTGAAACTGTTTCTTGTAAAGGCACTGCAGAGAAATGCTTACAAACAGGAATTGAGGTTTTGTTGTTTATCGTAAAAACAAATAAAATGTCTTCCATCTTCTATTGATTAATCAGCTTTATTGTTAAACTAAAGGTATGTCTCAATGGCATTATGCAGTGCTGCAAGCATGCTCTCATAGGTAGCAGGAGCAGTAAAGCAGCAGTAGCCCAGCAGTCCATCTGGACTTTCATTTCCTACATGCCAGCAGGGCTAATTCATCCAAGTAGAGTGCTATACTTAGGTGGTAAGTTGTTCCCATGTTCACATTTCAGTGTGTATCTTTCTTGCATGTAAAGTTACTTTACACTGCTATCTTGTTCTGCAAATCTCTTCAGCAACTGTGGTCTACGTGTGGATACACTTGATATGACTACCTCCAGAAAAGCAAAAATGGCAGGCATCAGTCTTACTGTATTGAGTAAATTGACTATATCTCAACACATGTAGTTTTGCTATAACTTGAAATATGTTAAAAGATGAAATGATATTGCATAACTGCTAGGGCTGATTACCTTTGCTAATTGTGTTTATTTGAAGAAATCCAGGGAAATTGCTTGAGGACTGGAACAGACCCCTGTTAATTTTGTACTGTAGAGCTGTACAGCAGACTTTTATATAGGATAGAAAAACAGTTGCATGTGTTCGAAAGAAATATTGGCTTGCTTTGCGTTTTTATATAATTAGTGGGATATGCGTTATCTCTTGTCCACAACAAAATTTCCCACGAGTCCAGGGAGAATTTTGCAGCAGAAATAGGATGTTTGAGCAGGGCAGGACTGAGGAATGATGCACTGCCCTTCCAGCCATCCAATTACACAGATGGGATAAGTCACCTTTTAATTGGAGGCTATGTAGTCTGAATTACATTTCTGCACGAGGAATAAAGGATGCGATAGCTTCTTAGCACCCTCTGTCACCTATATTCTCCCACCCGAATGACCGAGCTTTAAATAATGATAAATTAGTTACTAGCATTTACATTGTTCAGGCAACCTATTTTCCTGCAGTAAGAAGCCAGCTAGGTGTCTCAGTGCTCATACAGAGGCCACCTCCCTAAAAATTACGCCATTCTCTCACCCGTTTTAGGTCTCACAGTTCAGGGTAATCATTGACAGGGCTTTTACGATCACAAGCTTTTAGTGAAGCTTTGATAAGACACTCCAGCAGTTCGTGGCAAATGAAGACAGTCTGCACAGCGGGGACTCCAGCAAATGAATGGATTTTTTTCAGCGTCAGTGCAAGAAATCTGACTTCTAACACTGGCACTGTAAACCAGCATAATGTGTGGCCGACAGCTGGAGAGATTTGTTGCTTTCTGGACGTTAGTTTTCATAAGGATGGTTACTGGGCTTGCTGGAGAGGGAAGATCTGTGTGGAAAAAGGACCCCCACTTCAGCCCCGTGAGTGAAACACAGATGTTTTTGTATGACACGTTCCCCAAAGAGTTTCTCTGGGGTGTAGGGACGGGGGCTTTCCAGGTGGAAGGCAGCTGGAGGAAGGACGGGAAAGGCTCCTCCGTCTGGGACAGCTTCATCCACTCGGAGTTCAGGGGTGCTGACACCACAGATGCCTCCAGTGACAGTTACACCTTGCTGGACAAAGATTTGTCTGCTCTGGATTTTTTGGGAGTTACTTTTTACCAGTTCTCAATTTCATGGTCAAGGCTTTTTCCTACTGGAGTGGTAGCAGCTCCCAATGAAAAAGGACTCCAGTATTATAACACCCTTATTGACTCTCTGCTCTACAAAAATATTGACCCTGTGGTTACGCTGTACCACTGGGACCTGCCCTTGATGCTACAAGAAAAATATGGGGGATGGAAAAATGAATCAGTAATTGATATCTTCAATGACTATGCCACCTTTTGCTTCCAGACCTTTGGGGATCGTGTTAAGTACTGGATTACAATCCACAATCCGTATTTAGTTGCTTGGCATGGGTATGGCACAGGTATTCATGCTCCTGGAGAGAGAGGGAAAATAACAGCCGTCTACTCTGTAGGACACAATTTGATCAAGGTACAGTAGAGTAAGATTTTACAAACTGATCTTGCACCGCCATGGGAAATGATGGGAGGAATCAATCATGTAATCAAAATTAAAAAAAAAAATCAAGGAATGTGAAAACACCAAGAAATAACGCTTAGCTAAGGCTGTCTTTTTGTTAATCCTCATGTTGATTTTATTGTTGTTGTCACAACAGCTGACTCAGTAATTATTTGTTTTAAAGTGCTTGTTTATACTTTATTTAAACTAGGTTTTGCCTACAAAATCTGGCTATTAAAGAGCATGATTTTCCTTCTTTATTCTTTTCACTTAGTTAAAACTCTGACATGACCATTCATTTGGCCACACTGAAATGACAAATCTATTAGTTTAAAATGAAAGTTTACATTTGCATATTGGATCAATTCCACTAGCGATAGAGTATGTATCTATAAATACAGTATATATATATATTAAAAAAGTTTTAGCTTCGTAAGATCATACTGCAAAATGTTTATTGCTGAAATAGCAAGGTCAGCAGTTCTCGGGTTTGGAAGAAAACAAATGTCCCCTTCAGTATTTGAGAGTTTAAAAATTACATGATTTCCCTGATGTTCTCAGCATTTTAATTTTTATGTCAGTCTTACTTTATTTATCAGCTGTCTTCTACAGAATTACACATCCAAAAGGCTTGATCCCATGACCAATAGCTTCAACAGCTGCAGTACTGGGTCCTCAGTTCATGGTATTCTTTCTTCAGGAAGGACAAAAAGAGAAGTCTGAAATGGACTAAGGACTTAAAGAGAAAGTGCAAGACGTTCATGGTATTCTCAACAGCATTACAGAGTTTACAATATCTCCTCTGATAGATTATTAATTTCATTCTACAGAGTAGCTAGTTCCTGTGCATAGGAGCTTATATTCTTATTTCCCCTTGCTATAATTTAAAACAATTTCAAATAATAGCAGTTTAAGATAAGAATTAATATCAATACAGCTTTTTTTTCATCTGTAGGGCTCAAAATACTTTACAGAACAGGTCACTGTCCTAGTGTAATTCCCCGTGCTCAAACTATTCCTAGCTGTCACAAAGAGGATTTTTCTACTACCTACCATACATTATAAATGTAATTCCATACATTATAAATATAATTAACAAATAAATCTGAATGTATTTGTCCTACAGAAAGAAGTATGCATGTGGGAAAAAACTTAATTGCCAGAGTAGTTTAAAATATTCTGTAACTGACCATTTATATTTCTTGCATTTGCTTCTGGGCTTGAACCTGCAGAACCTCCTTTTTCAGAAAATTCACACTGCCATCAAGAGAAGTTTTACACATAGAAAAGTCATTGAGCGTCCTGAGTCACTAACTGATTTCAGACTTAACACAAGAATGATTCAACTATAGAGATTTGTGAAGCATCTCAGAACAGATGCTCAATCATTCTTTTTATTTTGAAGTGCTATATAAAATATATTTGATATAATACACATAAAAGATACAACATAAGTTTGTAGCATTTCTTGCCTTCATTTCTGAATGGCACAGTCAAAACTGGGGTACCAACTAGGCAGTCTCTGCATTTTCCCACTCTGTAAAATCCATGTAAACAGCACACAGCACACGGAGGGCAATGCCTCTGCTGAAGAATCAATCGGGTGTTCCAGGAAGCCAAGCACAGCTGGCTCTGATACACAAATCACTGACCTAAGTTCCTTGGTCAGTATTATTTAACTCTCAGACTTGATCTGATAGTTGATTCTAGTTTTAAAGTCTGTGAATCTGAGTATAAAAATAAATCACTTCAGTGAAAGAGTTAATGAGACTTTCAGCAACATACAATCCATTAACTGGGCAGAAATTATTTTCATGTTGTATCTTTCATACAGCCCCATGAACATTACCTAATGTCTTAGCAGTTCTCTCCTGTGGCACTGTAAAATTTCTGAAGATTTTAGGTCTTAATGAAGAATCTCAAACTTGTAATGTATTTGAGGAACTAGAGTTTGATGTTTGGGGTTGGAGGTGGAATGGAAGCTCTTGAGGTACCAGTCAACATGAGTCAACTCTTCTTACATATATATAATTTTTTTTTTCTTAATGAAATGTAATTAAAACCAGTCATTCTGCAGAAGTCATAGGTGGTATTATATATTTCAAGCCAACTAGCCAGAATCTTTCTCAAAGATGTTTGTGGGTATCTAAATGTTCAGTTAGTTTAGTATTGTTGACAATACCATGTTAATATAATGTATTGATGCACAATCAGGATTCAGATGTTGTGAAATGTCTCCCCTTTGAGACGCAGGGAATGTTATAAGAATCTCTCTTTAAAGAGATTTGACATGGCTTTTTATTTCAGGACTGGTATATGCAAATCAGTTTCTCAGACATTGTATTGTGGCTACCTTCCAACTTACCACTGCAAACCAAAAATGTCCTCCCAAAAATAAAAGACCAACAAAAATGTCAGGTTTTGGCAGTGTGAGGCAAAGCCTGTTAAAGTGGTTGAAAAGATTCCCATTTATGTCAGAGGCTTTAGGAAGAGCCATGTTCTCGTCCCTGTCAGGGCAGCATTTTTGGACAGGCTGTTGAAAGACAATATTGTCCATGCCATCCTATGTACATTACCAGGTCCACCCATGAAATACGCTGAGCAGGAAAACCAGGTTTAATCTGTTAACTAGTCTGGCCCCCACTCTGTTACACCGCAAATTGCCGAATAATAATTCTCAAGCCTTTTTGTAGTACTTTTTGATAAACTAAATGAGGCTCTCTCATGAGTCCTACTTTTAGTTTAATTTACCAGTGTGCTGTTGCAGTTGCAGTGCTGTGAGAACTAATCACCATTTATATAAAGGAGTGCTTTTATGTGATATATCAATCATAAACTGAAGCTAAGTTTCATAGAATCACACAAACAATATAACAAACCATAAATCTCTGCTTTTTTGGACTTTGGATTATTTTACTGTAAGAACAGTTTGAAAGTTGCTGGAGATTTTTGCATCTCTAGAAGAGGGCTGAAGAAATTTCTCTTAATTTTAAACTATCAATTTTAGTAGACTAAAGAAATCCAACATCTTAAAACTCAAATAATTGGCTGGCATAAGGAAAAAGTCCATGCATTTTAGAACTGATTAAAAAATGATCTGCTTCTGTGAATGAATTCAGGTAGGTAATTAGGCAGATAATTATCTTACTAAGGGTTTTCAACAAAAGTAGCATTGGTCTGTCTTCATCAAGCCCCAGAGCCCTATGGTGTTGGCTAGCACAAGGCATTGCAGATGCTGTATCAGCAGTGCTTTCCTTCTGTGCCTTGCATCCTCTTAAGGGAATGCCCCAGATACATCTACTTAAGAGACAGCCCTGCCTTTTACATGGGTCTTGCTATTCAAGACCCATAGAGAGGGCTAGTGAATGCAGAGGCCAAGGCTGCTAAGCAGGTGCTTAGGAGATCCACATGGGGAAAATAATCTACAGAAGAATGCAAAATTTCAATTGAAAAAACATATTTGCATGTTACTATGTATGCTTTTCATACACAGAGGGTAATAATTGTTACTGATCATTTTAAAGGACCTGATACGACTTCCATGGAAATGAATAGGAAATTTGAAGTTTGACGCTTATCAATTATAAATTGCTAAAGGGTTCACTTAGATAAATCTGTATGCAACTGTATGATCATTACCACTAACACAAGGAGCATGTGGAATCTTATACCAGTGGGAGAGTGGCCGTCAAAAGTGTATCTCCTTTCTTCATTAAAGGAGACTGTACTTCACAAAAGCAACATCAGAAAACAATTAGTGATAACATGTAACTTGCCATGCGACATTTGAAAGACACATCAACTAAGATGCAAAAACTATGAGCTTGCTCCTGAGGCAGCTGTCATACTGAGGCAGAGAAGGAAAAAACTGCACACAGAAAAATTAGGTTGATTTCTTTGATTTAACAGCAAATAAATCTGACAAGAAGCAAGAAAATATAAAGCAGATGAACTGCTGTGGATGGAGCTAAATGAGATATATACCTGATATATTATTACCATTTTCTCTGGATCTAGTTATGTTCTTTTGTACTTAGATTGAGGTTTGTAAAGATCACAAACTGCAAACCAAGCTGTCTTCTTTTCATCCTCTGTATCAGTGCCCTCCAGGCAGTTCTGCCTTTGCTACCTAACAGGCAGAAAGGGGAATTTTTTTTATTTTTTTTTTCCTGTTAAATATCATTCACGCTCCCTTCCATCTGGCAGAAAAGCCCAGGAGAAAACTGTCAGAATAAGATCTCCCTCAAAATTTTCTTCATGGACACACCTTCATATCATATACTGGGAAAAGGCAATAAATTCCCTTTCAAACATGGTGTCTCCATATGGATCTGTCACAGATCAGGTTCATCTCTGTGCCCAGCTGCATTACTCCCAGCTCTTCAGTAGCTCTCACTATGCCAGGATCTCTCTGTAGACACTGCTGCTTTTAGGATCGTTGGATGAGCATGTGTCAGAGAAGTCCCATAATTCATTCTCCTGAAAAACAAATTTCCACGGAATGAATGGGGAATAATTCTTATCTCTGTGTCCAACCAGACACTTTCTTCCCTTCCTCCAAAGGGGCCTTCTTTCCTCAGGATCTAGAAAGATGAATCTACACCAGTGCCCGTATTTCTTGCAGGAGGAGGGAAATCTGTCTCCATCAAGTACAGCTCTAGGGTGGACAGCAGAATTGTCTATGCTTGTAAATGTCTTTGCTGGAAGATTTTTCAAACAGCAGTAGCCATCAGTGATGATGTAAAATTCAGCACTGATTTACACTTTTTTTATATGATTTGTTATTTTCAGGTTAGCTTTCTTACACTTCTTGGAAATCATCAGGAAAAACACAATCCAAATGCAAGACAGCTAGCATACAACAAATTTGTTAGTAAAGCCTCAAACCACAAGCCTTCAAACACCTTCTTAGACCTAACACCTAACAGACCAAAGACCTAACAAAGCCTTCAAACCACCTTCTTAGAAATTTAGTTGCCTACATCTCAAGACCCCTTTTTTCCTTCTCAAGGATTGAGCTTCAGAGTCAGTTTGCAAAATAAGGGCTTTAGCTCTACTGACTACGTGGCATCTTTGCCACAGACCAAAAGGGCTTTGAACTGAAAAATACTCTCCAAATAAACCACACACACCTGCCCTTCTTCTAAAGTGGTGTTTAACACCATCATCATCAGACTCCGTATTCTAGCTCTTCATGGTTTTAAAACCAAACAATTAAACACAAAGCCAGAATCATTTTATTAGCATTTTTTAAATTGTAGTTTTCCTAAATGTTCTTGCTCTCCAGCACACTAAAATAACTCCATATACCCCTGACATTGTTTTGTGTGCTCATTCCCAAGACATTCAAGGAAAATTGCTTGACTTTAACATATCTTAAGAATTTGAAAGTATTGGTCTTTCAATAGTAAGCTCTTTGCGTATGTACATGATAAATTACAGGATCAGAGTTTGGAGGAGTATGAGACTATTTCAAGAAGAGAGGAGAACAATACTCTTGTCTTAATTTTATTAAATTGACTTATCTGGCCTTTTTACAGGGTTAATACTAACTGACTTAGCACTCTCTGTGACTTTCAAGTCTATAGAATAATTTCTGTATTAATACCAAGAAAATATGCTGAAATTAATATCATATGTATCTAGAATAAATACACAATATTGATCCTGCTTTCACTGTGTACTTAGCCTTGACATTTGTCCTTGATCTAACAAGGAAAGTGAAAGATTAGGGATTAAACTCTAACTGAAAAAAGATTAGTCAAGATTTACTCAAAATAGTCAATTTGATGTATGATACAGCTTTTAAATTGATGTTTGTTTCAAAGGTGGTCTTACAAAACAAATCATATTAATCAGTTGGTTCCATCAACAATAGTTTGCACTTAGTGAACACCTTCCATCTGAGAATATTAAGCTGCTTTACAGATAATTAACAACTCACAACAGAATTATAGGCAAGCAAATGCTATTGTGTCTACTACTACGTCTGTAAAAACCCTTGCTATAGACAGAGTGACAATTTTTTTTCGATAGAGTTAACCTTCAGAATTAAGAGTCATTAGTGACACATATGAAGTTGTGTATGGGGATCCTATCTTGACTCATATTAAATATACTTATTTGTACTTGCGGTCTAGTCCTGTAGAATTATACCTGTGCCTGTATTCTCTACTGGAGACAATATTTTTAATAGTAACTTTACTTTCTTCTAATCAACCTCTTGAAGGTGCGTATGAATACGATGAGTTGTCGCTTATTGTCTTTTACCTGTCAATAATGCATTCTAATTAGATGGGTTTTGGCAAAGCCATCTTTCTCTACTTCACCTAGAAATGTGTGATTGCTAAGATTTACCTGGTGCTATTGTCATGCTGCTTGGCACTGTGCATAATACAGCTGACTTCAGCAGGGTTTTTCTTGTTGAGCCAACGCAACCATATACCTCCGATTAAACAGTGGTGTTAGTAGCCTGTGTCTGGGGAAAAAAAATATACTAACTAGGTGAGAAATCACTAGAGGCAGAGAACAAAGCAAGCCTGACCCCACGAGCCATTCTGGGCTGGAGGGACCTTTGGGAGAGGACAGTGAGGGTAACTGAGGAGGTGGCACTGGCCACTTAAATTTTCTGATGAGACCAGTAAGAAATCCATTTTATAATATTTTAACTGTATCTTGCAATTTCCCTCATGAGTACGATTTTGTTGACTTCTTTTTTCAGCTACAGAACCTGCATTTCAAAGGTTAATGTTACTTTATCAGTATTTTCAAAGGCAGACCTTGAACAAATGTTACGAGCATGACCTTAGAAACCATAAACAACTGATACACAAAATTTCACAAACTGTAATTCTTCGGTACTCCCTAGCTTAACCTAATATCTACCTGGCATCAGGTCTTTTGTTTTTTTAAACTGTCAAGGCTGTGTGTTTCCAGATAAATTAACTGAAATTATTGTCAAAGGTAAGCAATGCTGTTTGGCTTGGTAATGATGTCGGTCTAACTCGGCACTCTAAGTGTTTCACAACGCTTCTCAATGTTTTTTCTGGGTGCAAACAGTTATTTTCTTTCCAGCGTAAGAGCATAAAGCCACACTTCAGGAATAAGGTAAACCCTGAGTTACTTGACAGCTCCTCAGCTGGGAGAGGTCAGCTCCCCTCCCCTGTGTCAGATCCTCTGGTGTGCTTCACGCTGCGATCCAGAGTCACCCCTCTCTGACACCCTAGCTCTCCCCTTTTCCATGGGACTCTGACAATGCTAGTGGTTCCTCAGACTCCCAGGTATTCCTTTTCTCATGTAAATTTTGACTGCTGGATTCTCTTATTTAAGTAATTAACAACATGACATTTGAAGGTAATTCTGGTGTGTGACAATGTTAAGCTTTCTAAAACATGATGATAATCAGAAAAATGGAATTAAGATGTGATACAAGGTAGGCTTTCATTGTCACTAACATGAATAGCAAAACTTCTGTCTGTCCTAGCACAGTCAATATTTGGCCGATTATGAGTACTAAAACACGCCAGACCCGATAGATCTTATGAGATACTGCTGCCAAATTTCCTTTTAAAACCAAAGTGTTGTTGCTCTCTACTTAAAATGAATAAGGTTCATTCCTGTTGCATGTACTGTCAGAAAAATTATTATTATAGCAGCTTCAAAGAAGAAATTAACTAAAATCCTGGATCAAAATTCTTACACAGAACTGGTCAACTTGGCATTTGGGTTCAAACTTTGCAGCTGGGTCCTTTCTCCAAGTTTTTACATTTAGGGGCTGTGCAGATATCAGAAGTTGAACACTTACTCATATGATTAGGCCAAACTAAAACAAATGGAAGTGTATCCCAAGAAGAGGGATGAGGTGGACGTGGTTTGATCAGAGTAAACCAAGGTAACCCCCATACACAGAGCAGTAAATAGCACAGAGCCAACACTGACAAAGAAAACATCATTTGAGATGCATACTTAATGGAACAATTGTAAGAATGGTTTAAAATTTTAACGGTATTAGCAATCACTGCTTGACAAAGAGCTAGATGGGACCGTCTAGATCACGGAGTTCAAATCCCATCATCAACAGCTGTTTAGTCCCAAAGCGTCCATGTAACAGCTATTCACATCCCTGCTGGGACCTCGCGTGAAATGTAGGCCTATGTTAAAAGGCAAAAAGCCACAGCCCTAATGTATCACAGGAACAGTGCACATGAGATACTGAGCATTACCATCATCTCAAGGTACCTTGCAGTATGACAGTCGTTGTCCATTTCAACTGTGTAGGGTAATTAGCGTGCTTTAACTGTTTGTTAATATTTCTATAGAAGTCTGCAGTGAATCAGATGCAGCGACCTGCCTGTCTAGGTGCCAACACACATGGAGATTTATTAGAGAGTTACAATTTAATGCTATTTTTCTCTCATAGGCTCATGCAAAAGTTTGGCATAATTACAAAAAACGCTTTCAACCATATCAGAAGGGGATGATGTCCATAGTATTGGGATCCCACTGGATCGAACCTAACAAATCAGAGGATGCTTTGGACATTTCTAAATGTCAGCAGTCTATGGAGAGAGTACTCGGGTGGTTTGCTAAACCCATCCATGGGGACGGCGATTATCCAGAAGAACTGAAAAATGAATTCTCATTTTTGCCACGCTTTACTGAGGACGAGAAAAACTACATAAAGGGAACAGCTGACTTCTTTGCATTTTCCTTTGGTCCTAATAACTTTAAACCTCCAAGCACTCTACCAAAAATGGGACAAAATTTGTCACTCAATTTGAGGGAAGTACTGAACTGGATTAAACTGGAATACAACAGTCCTCGAATCTTGATTGCAGAGAATGGCTGGTTCACTGACAGCCATGTGAAAACAGATGACACCACAGCCATCTACATGATGAAAAACTTCATTAATAAGGTTTTACAAGGTTTGTGAACAAGTTAGTTGTTGGATTTTTTTGAGGGCTTTTTAAGATCATTTGATATTTAGCTCTGTAATGATTTAATCGTTTTTTTAAAAGAGATAATGGCAACTAAGTTAATTATTAATTACGTATACTGCATGAGTACAAGTCATGGATCAGGATCTACTGGTGCTAGGTGTTGTACAAACACAGAAGAAACCCATAGTCCCTGTCCCAGAAAGCTAAAGTCCAACATCTGCATTGGATTTTAAAACTAAATAAGTGCAAAACTGAGTCAGAAATTAATGAAAACAAATCCATTGGATATCACTTTTCACTGCTGGTAGCCCAGCTGTAAAACCTTTGTGCAGGTACATATTTTGACAGCAGGAAAACAAGACAGTGACTACAGGCTGTCATTGCCACGCTGGCATCCTACTCCAAAGTAAAATGCATGAAGGAAATCAGCAGGAGAAGGGCGATTGTTCTTCAGGATTATTACATGCCAAACAGAGATAATATGTTCTAAAGACACACTTTTAATCTTTGTATTTTCCCTTCATAAAGCTAGCATACAGGGGTGCTCTCTGAAGGCAAAATATTTCATTTTGTATGAAATGTAAATGCCGTTCGTACCTAAAGCCTCTGCAAAACCAGTATTTCTTTTCCCCCTCAGCCAGTTTGTAGGTGCGGTGCTGGGAGAGGGGCAGCTGCTGGTCCCGAGAGCCATCCTCCCAGCAGGCTGCCCCGCTGCTGGTGCCATGCTGCAGTGATGGGATGGCTCGCATCCCTTTACAAAAACCTTTCTTACCCTCAAAAAAGGGAAAACACGAGTAATTGTTTACTCTGACACCAAGTCAGGAAGTACTGTATCACCAACAAACATTTAAGCTCCTAATGAAGATTATCCAGATATATTTAAAGTTGGTTCAAATTGTAAACTTCACATAGCGCAACTATGCGATATGTCCTGCCTTTTCCAGATTTTGAGGAGGTTACGTTCCAGTATTTGGTTTACGGTATTTTAAATACTGCCTTGACACAGCAGGAAAGTCTAGGTGCAGGCCTGGATTGGGAGGTGTGGAACAGGTAGATTTCAGGATGCATACATAAGAAAATCCATAGTGTGTTCTTTTTTTGAATCCTCTACAGCAGACCTGGCTGTAATAACCATCCATGGATTCACACTTCTGAAATACTTGTTCAATGTTCGACCAATAACTGCTTCTCAAGAATTGTCATCTACATTTTTATGTATGCAGATACTTCAACCTCTGCTTCAAAATACAGGATTATCTGTTAACTGATGCATTTTTTGTGAAGCAAACTTTAATTTGTCTGATCAGGAACAACATTTGGAACATATTTTCAGATTTTTACTTACAGAGAAGTCAGGTATAAATTTGCTGTTTGCAGCAAAATCAATTAGGTCGTGTTAACCTCAAAACATATAACGGGATGGTGGCTGTTAAGGTAACATGTAATAGGCTATGAGGAGCTACACTTCATGTGTGTGTGCGTTCAAGGAGAGTGCTGTAAACTTGGTACTGTATGTCTGTGTCTTACAGTACCGTGAGTCACAAAACTACGTGATGTATAACATCACCATTGCAATGAACTGAACCCGATTATGAGACAAGGATGCAGTCGAAACCACAGCTTCTTAGGGGCATGCGTACGCCTGTCAATACTGAAACTATTACTTCTGCAGAAGGACTCCAAGGCTCCACCTGTAGCGGACACAGAAATGCCCTGAGATCTGCTTGCGTGGATGTCACCTCTGGGGTGACACAGGGAGCTTAATTAACTCCTGACCTCTCCTACCTTCAGCCCCTTGTTCCTGCCCCCAGCCACCCCCTTGGTTTTTAGGAGGATTTTCTCATCCCCACTCTAATGTTCAGCGAGGATCCTGACTTCTGTTTCTGCCCTCTCCTTTCACTGTCACTGCAGACAACGCTACAAACGTGCTCTCACGCTGATCCACAGGATCTCTACCTATCACCCGCCTATTAATTCTTCTTACCACAAAATATAGATAAAATAGTGCTTTTTACTCTACCCATTTAAACAGACAAAAATTCTCATCTAGGCATGCACCATCTCGAGTACCGCAGCATCTTTTGCTCTGACAATTAAACTTAGCCCCCATCCATTCAATATGCTTCTAGAAAAAAATATTTTTTCTCAGTTGTCACTTATGCTGTCCCTATATGTCTGCTTCCATTTGTTCAGCCTTCCTCACTGCAGACATGAAGTACTCATCTTTACCTGCAAGGCCCTTCTGGCCTATCTCTTCATCATTCTCCACCTCTGCGTTTTGCAATTGATATTTTCAGACATTTTTTGTCCCATGGTTTCCCCAATATTTAGAAGTTGCTTTTCTTGAAAACACATGCCATGGTGTTGCTTCATTACATTCTCTCATCTCCTTACCAGTATTCTGGCCTTGTCTATCAGCTTCTCATATACTTACATTGCAAGCTCTTGGGCTTTCTGATTTCTTCATCCAGCAGCTAGTAAAATATGCTTGACTAAGACAGAACTGCTGGGTACCTTGTTACTCTGCTGCATGAATACAAGTACTGTGCAAAACCGTCTCCTGCTGAAGTTGCAGCATGGTGTGACTAAGGCAAAGAAGTTCAGTGGAAATATAAAATTATGCAAAATGCCATGTCCTGAGAAACTAAGGCAAAGCCATGCTGGGTGAGAATAGAGCTTTAAATCGGAGTACTTATCTTTATTCCTTGGCTTACTCTCAGTGGACTACAGGTAAAATATGGCTGTCCGTCTGTCCGTGTCAAAATCCTCAGTAACCCCACTTGGTGACTGTTTTGCTCTTGATATTCCAGCCCTTATAAGGTTAACGTGAGGAGTTATCCTGCATTATTTCCTAGCTTAAAGCTGGCGACAGGCAGCTAACATGACGGAGCATGGAGTTTGGACTTTTTCTTCCAGGCTGCCAGCTGGCACACGCTGTAGGTGGGTATCGAACGTTGTTGCTAGTTGGTGTCCAGTGAGAAGCTGCTTTGGAAGTTCTGCTGCCCTCCGTGGTGACTTGGGTTCCACATTTGAGAAAGCAGTCATTTTGTCATCTTTCTCATATGTTATATGTATACTTCTTTGCAAGGTGGAAGGGCATTAAGATTGAAGAAACATGCATGTGCTGCACCCGTTCTGCGAATAAATCCAGCACTTCAGTCTCTGGGTTCATCAACCCAGCTTCTTCTAAAGTCATTACATGTCCCATACCAACACATTTAATTTTTCAATTTAGAAGCTGAATAGACATTCCTAAATGTTAGAGCTTGCAGAGATCTTTCAAATAAAGGTAGAGAGTTTTAGCTTCATGACAAATACAAAGTCACAAACTAGATGATCAACTGTTGCACCCTTAATTTTTAGTCATGATTCTCTAATTTTATTGGTATATATTACCTGCAAATCATCAAATGCAACTTAAACTCTGGATGTGGTGTAATATTTCATGTTTGCTCAGAGCAGAAATAAAGCATCCTACAGTAACTTAATTTCTTAAGGAACTAGTGATGTATGTATTTTTTCAATGAATAAGGACTAAGATATATAACATCTGGCACAGTTTTGCAGTGAATTACAATGGGCCAATAACCCTATGAGTGCTGAGAAAACCCTCAAGATTTTCAAAGTGAATAGACCTTTCTCATAAATATCCCGTATATATGTTAGAGTCCTAAATATAAGACTCATGGATGTTACTTTCTCTTACACAGCTATTAAATACGACAACATAGATGTGTTTGGTTACACAGCCTGGTCACTCCTTGATGGCTTTGAATGGCAACATGCTTACAACATCAGGCGTGGATTATTTTACGTAGATTTCAAAAGCGAAAAAAAGGAAAGGATTCCCAAGTCATCTGCACTTTATTATAAACAGATCATACGAGAAAATGGCTTCTTCCCAAGGGAGTCTACCCCAAGCTTGCAAGCTCAGTTCTCCTGTGACTTCTCCTGGGGTATCACCGAGTCTGTTCTCAAGGTAAGCATAAAATATTGGGAAGAGCGCTGGATGCAGAGTGATCAACCACTTTACTGCGTGAATAAATGACTGTGTACAGCACCTTTCATTCAGGAATCTCAACGCACGCTGCAAACAGAAGTTAAGCCTAGCCATAATTGCATAGGTTCAATTTTAGGTACTTCACAGGTTTTCGGGTGAGCGAGTCACAGAGTGCTGGGTGCTCCTGCAGCCGCAGACCCCTCTGCAGGAGCCCTTCCGAGGCTGGCCCTCCCTCGCTTTCCCTCTGCTTGCATCTGCACGTGGCAGAAAATTTCAGACCAAGAAGTTGACCCCCAACCAATTGTTCCTGGGTTCTTTTTCAACCAGGGGAGTTTCCCAATCCAGTTCGCAGTGTGGCCATAGGGATGCCTACGACAGCGCGACGGAGAGGGTGGCACAGGGCAGGGACAAGGTGGTTACGCTGGTGGCAGCAGAGCTACCCATGGGCTCGAGGTCTCGTCTAAAGCTACTGAACAAGGCAGAAACAGATTCCTGCGTTGAGCCTGGCTCTAAGTGCCACTTAGACAAGTGGGTAACAAGCTGTTCTTTAAAAAGACTTACACCACAGATGAAAATAACCAACATCAGCACATATGGCCTTTATCATCTGAGCTCACGTTTGAAAACACATCATACTACCTTTTTTCCAAACTGGTTCCTACAGCATCTGTTTCTACTGTAAATGTGGTAGATAAGCTAACCATATGTACAGCCAGTGTTGGGATACTCTTTTTGTCATCGCATATAGAAAGATAGTCCAATGACCAACATCAGCCTCAAAAAATAACAGCAAAACTCTGTAATTTAACCTGTTCACTGACAACCATAAGAAAAAAAAAAGTAAAGCTTCTATATACTTTGTTAATCATTCTAAGGAAATATACAGCATGAAAAAGTGCATTTTCTTTAAAAAATCAGATTTAATCTAAATATTTTGAACTTCACTTTATTGTATCACAAATCCTACCAAAAAAAATCTTTTAAAAAATTGGAATAGTAAAAAATTATCCTGTGCTACACAGGATACATCCTGTGCTAACCTTGTTAACTAGTAGATGATAGTAAAGATAGAACTGATATTAAACACTACAAGCTGTTTGTGTCAGATGTTTACATAGGCCGAAGGACTACCAGTAAGACCAGGGAACACTATGCCACAGTTTCACAAGGTTGATCTCAGCAGCAGTGCCAAAATAATCCGTGCCTGCCTTGTATACCCCCCGGTGCTTGTTCTTACCACCCCGCGCTCCTGCCAGCTGCCCGAGAACTGCTGTTTGCATGACCACAGAGTGACCTCGGTCCGGGAGGTGTATCTGTGTGAAAACATAAGCCGTGTAGGCTGGTGGCAGGGCAAATGCCAGTGTGTAGCTGAATAGAGAGTGCAATTTTAATATTTTCCGTAGTTGAAGGATCATAATGGTAAGACAACCGCTAGCACAGACAAAGCCCATATAGGTGAGTCGGTTATCCTCTTCCCCTTGGAGCATCTAAGCGGGACCTTCTGACATCCAGCAGTAATCCTACAGCCAAACACAGGCAGAAATGCAGACTACAAGCAGGCATTCATTTAATTAAATTCCGTTGTAACATACCATTTTTATTTGCACAGGCAGAATCCGTGGCTTCCTCACCGCAGTTCTGCGATTCCAGCCTGTACCTCTGGAACGTCACGGGAGACGGGCTCCTGCACAAAGTTAAAGGGGTGAAGCTAAAAACCCGACCAGCACAGTGCACGGATTTTGTCAGTATTAAAAAGCAACTTGACCTCCTGGAAAAAATGAAAGTCACCCATTACAGATTTGCACTTGACTGGTCCCTAATTTTACCCAACGGAGATTTGTCTGTGGTCAACAGGCAAGTTCTTAGGTATTACAGATGTGTGATTAGCGAAGTACTGAAACTCAATGTTCAGTCCATGGTCACCTTATATTATCCAACTCACGCCTACCTAGGCCTGCCAGGTCCTTTGCTGCAGACAGGAGGATGGTTGAACCAGTCTACTGCCTACGCTTTTCAAGACTATGCTGCCTTATGTTTTCGGGAACTTGGTGATTTGGTTAAACTTTGGATTACAATAAACGAGCCTAACCGGCTAAGCAATGTCTACAATAGGAGCAGCAATGATACATACCGGGCAGCACACAATTTATTACTAGCACATGCCATGGCCTGGAAAATATACGATGAGCAGTTCCGGACCTTTCAGTATGGCAAAGTGTCCCTGTCCCTGCATTCGGACTGGGCTGAGCCTGCCAACCCCTACTTTGAATCTCATTCAAAAGCTGCCAACAGGTTTCTTCAGTTTGAAATAGGCTGGTTTGCCGATCCCATATTTAAGACTGGGGACTATCCAGCTACCATGAGGGAATACATTGGCTTTAAAAACAAAAAAGGCCTCTCGTACTCTTTGCTGCCATCTTTCACAAGCGAGGAAAAGCAGCTCGTCAAAGGTGCAGCTGACTTTTACGCACTGAATCATTTCACCACCAGATTTGTGATTCACGAACCTCAGAATGGGAGCCAGTATGAATTTGATCGTGACATCCAGTTTCTGCAGGATATCACCTGCCTGAGCTCCCCTTCCCGCTTGGCAGTGGTGCCTTGGGGACTGCGCAAAGTTCTCAAGTGGATTAAAAAAACCTACGGTGACATCGATATTTACATCACAGCAAACGGAATAGATGACCAGTCCTTAGACAATGATGAACTTAGAAATTATTACTTGGGAAAATACATACAAGAGGTTTTAAAAGGTGAGTACATGATAGATTCAAGTTCCCCAGAGCCATTTCCATGGCACAGACCCAGGCATTCCTTAAGCAAGCACCTAAGACTTGCCCCAGACAGAGCAAGCAGCTCTGGTTGAGATGCAGGAACCGGCCATCAGCGTTCAGACTCCTGAGGGGCCTGATTCTGCAGGCACGCTCAGGGCAGGTACAACACAACGCAAGGGCATCAAGCCCCACGTGAAACGCAGCCACAGCTGCTTCCAGTTTAAACCACGTGAGAAGCCATCTGGACATGCATATACAGCAGAGGAGTTATTCAGAAGTTAGTAGGAGATGGCACTTCAGACTAACAACTCCCAAGAGACAACTCTAATTTCTACTCTACAAAGAAAGGTGGGAGCCTCCTTACTTGCTGCTGAACTAGAGTCATTGAACAGGAAAACACAAGCAAGTTCAAGGAGACCTGGAGGGACATACAGAAGAAATACAGCAGGTCACCAGATTTTTAAGGAGGAAGGGAGAGTCAAACTCTAGTTCCTGTTCCACTAGTTGCTTTCTCCTGTGCACCTACAGAAATCTAGTTCTTCACTTTAGAGAAAAATTAGTAACAATTATGGAGGTAGAGGACAAAAATGTTCAAGGCAATTATCTTCAGCAATAGTGTGTTGTATGAGAAACGCTGCAGGGACCTCACCCCTCCCACCCCTCTTCCTCCAACCAAATGTTAAAAGGGAAGCAGCAAGGCACAGGATACCAGAAAGGCCTTGGTACCTGAACCATACAGCCAAAACGAGTCCTTGCACTCGCTATTCCCTATTGGCAAGCACTAGCGAGTTTCCCGATCAGGACGTGGGGCGTCTGAAAGCTCTTCTGAGGCACCTGTCCCCACACATAGTCTACGTATCCTGGTTTCTCCTGTCTAGGAGCTAGCTACATAAAAAATGAGACAGGTCTTCCTCACAGCTAAGCATGGCTTCAGATTACTTTTAGACACTGACAAGAAACAGACCATTCGCCCTCCAGTGCTTAGCTCTTTCTCAATTACTATAGGACTAATGAGCATTTGCTGACTTATTTTCCATGCTAATTTCACATTGCAAACAAAAGAACAATAAATTATTAAAGGAAATAAGTTATTAAAGGAAAAGGTTGTTTAAAGGGCACTTCATCATATATTCCCATTTTAATTTTCAGATAGCGTGATACTTTATAGTACTCACAGAAAGATCCCTCCAATTTACAATGTTCTTGCTTAATCTGGGTCACATCCCCCACTATACTTTCTGCTTACACATGACTTGGAGAGATGTTTACTCACCAAGGACTGCTATTTATTATTTCATTAAAGTATTTTCACCCAACACTTGTATGCAGCAGTATGACATAGTCATGAGCAGCTGGGTTTGGAGCAGGGCAGGAATTTTCAGACAGTTCCTCTGATGGCACAGATGAGCAGCTGCTGCTCCTTAGTCATCGCAGCTGGGTTCAGTGAAGAGCAGCACCTGGCTTTTCCCAGGAGAGCAAGCTCCCAGCTCTCACCCTGTTCAAATCCAGCTTTCACAGAGTAGGTCCAGAAAATTCCTAAATTCTAACTTTTTTTTTAAAACAATGATGCACTGTTCCTACTTAATTAAGACAGTGGGAGTTGAGTATTGTTAGAAGCAGTAAGTGTAAATATTTTATGGTGCAATTATGCTTTTTAAATTGATAGATTAATCTTTTGAAATCTGAACTAGTTACCAGGTTTGCAGGTCATGCAAGGTTTTATTAACAACATTTATTTCTTTTTTCCCCCCCCTTCACAGCGTACCACATTGATAAAGTCAAGATTAAAGGCTACTATGCATTTAAGCTGACTGAGGAAAAATCTAAGCCCCGATTTGGATTCTTCACTTCTGATTCAAAAGGAAAGCCTTCAATAAAATTTTACAATAACCTGATAAGCAACAACGGCTTTCCTGCTGACTATTCAGTCTGCGATCCCCCCAACCAAGAAAAGCAGTGTAGCTTCTGCTTGTTTGTTTCTCAGAAGAAGCCGTTAATCTTCTTTGCCTGCTGTCTTTTCTCTACCCTTATCTTGCTTTTAACCATTATTGTTTTTCACAAAAGAAAAAGAAGAAAACGTTTTAGGGCAAAAAGCATCCAGCGCATCTGTGTTTCATTTTAAAAATGGGGCACAAGCCCACTTTAAGTGAGATCCATCACTGTTTGCATTCTACAGAGGATGATGCAGATCAGACGACTGTAGAAAAGCACTACGTGAGTCACTCCAGTCATACGCACCAAGCATTTTGTTGGAAAATGGAAAGTAATTGTATGCACAGGAAGAAGAGCTATGACAACATTTCTTTCTGGTGAAATTACTTTTATCCGCCTTCTGTATGTAGAAGTAAAATTCATCTATTTAAAAAAAAAAAAAGAAGTAAATTTTATTACTCTCCTGTGCCTTGGAATAACCTTTCAAACAGTTTGACTTGAAAAGAGATAGTAAGCTGTGAGAACCGATATGCACTTTTCTATGAACCTCTTTGGACCAACGCGCCTTGTGATGTATATTCATGTTATGAATGTTGTTGAGCATGAAACAGCAGTTGTTAGGGTTTACAAATAAAAGTGTTATTAAAACCCACAAACTTTCACCTAAGTACAACACCAAGAATGAAATGTGCTGGGCCAGCTTCTGAAGATACCTCTAAAAGAACAAATCCAGGTTAACTCCATTCTCGACCAACATACCTGTATCTCTCACACGGTGGGTGAAGTACAGATCAGATGTTAACATTTTAAGCAAATGTAACTGGACCCACAGGAGACAAGTCAAAATAATATACAATCACTATTTTTCATCTCCAAAATGGGGCAGCCGTAAAAATTTTTACTAGCAGAGAACATCAAAATAAATAGTAACTATTAATCTATTCAAGAGAGTGATTAATATAATTCTGAATTGCACTTTTTCATAGAAATAAATATATATTATCATCTTATCTCTGGTCAAGTGCCAGTGCAAGCCATGGGTGGGATAAAACCATGAGAGGAGTTTATTGCTATTGCTGCATTAAATAAAAGCTACCAACCCAGGCATAATGCTCTTAAAGGATAAATGAACCTGCTAATCTCATTTAAACTTTTCAGGGACCAAACCCAGAGGTTTCCCTTGGCCTGGTTTTGGTCATCTCAAAATGAGCCCAATTTTTTCCTGTGAACTGTACCATCATTTAAAATTCACACTGGCCAGCCTTTTCAGTCATGGCATCAAAATGCATGCTCAGATCACCACTGCCCAGGCAGGTACCACGCACCTCTGGAGAGGGGCAGGGAAGCTGCTCTAGAAATGGAAAGAAGGGCAAGAAGGCATCAGTTAAATTCCTACTGCCTTCCTCGACTTTATAGCCTTCTTTTCCAGTGGCTGCTACCGCTTTCAAGACACAGTGAAAGCCCCAACCTGTTCCCATTAGAAGCTAGTTACTTCAGGCTTAAGGTCCCCAAAACAGATAGACGCACTTTATCTGTACCCTAGTGCTTCTGAAGAGATGAGGCGTATAAACACATTGTTTTCCACCTGCATCTGAACGGACAAGATAGCATCAAGCACAAGGTGAATTATAATGTATTATGATAAAAGTAAATGAGAACATAAATGATAAAGCGTTATGGCCACTTACACGCAGACTACTAGAAACTTTATGCAAGTGCTACTTCAAGGATATGTGCCATCAGCTGAACCCCAAACTCGCAATACTCGACCCAACCTTGAGTCTCAGTTCATAAATGCATGAGACTATTTCTCCATTATATTTGAAGTATTGGTCAGCATCACAGAAGGTTCATTAATTCAAAAGTTAAGTACTACTGAAATGATGAGGGACTCTGGCCCATTTCACACTATGAAATGTTCCACCAGCGCAGCAAACAGCACAGGTGTTAGAGGTGTGTGCATCCTTCCATCACCCAAAGACACTGATGAGCTATCACTCACAGCAACTGGGGAATCAAACTGAAGCACACTACAGGGAAACTCCTCCTGGGCATTGTGCGAGCACAGAGTTTGGAAGACTCCCTTAGCCGCACAATTCCAACAGCGCAAGAACCAATCTTAAAAACATTAAGCAGGCCACGTACAAAGTCCACACCTGCAGTTTAGCACTGCTACTTTTCCAGGCTCGGAGACACTGGTACCACACACCCATTGAACTCAGTAAAATAATGCAAGTGGGTGCTTTGGGCAATCTTCTGAATTTCTTAGGCATGCATAGATGCTTTCCTCAATATTAAGCTTTAGCCACTTGTTGCCAAGTGTGTTTCTGCACTATCCCAGTATTTTCTGTGAATCTTTTTTCAAAATTGAATGTAACAAGTGACTGTCGATTTTACCATAGCACAGAAATAGCACAAAATCCCAACTAGATGTTGTTACGTGGCAAGATTAGTAACCAAGAAAAAACCAGAGCTATATCCCCAGATGACACAAACCACTGTTGGTGAAACTCGGCAATAAGCTCTGCCTGAACTCTGAGGTCAAGTCCTTGGTTTTCTTAATTGAGCAATACAGCTAAAGCATTGCATTTTCAGACTACTTCTGTCTCTGTATTTAGTTTAAATGGTCTTATAGATCTGGTTCTACTGATTCCAGTTTTGGTTTTAATCCACTTCAAATTCTGCCATCACAAGTCTGAATTCCCCTCCAGAAATTGTACACAGAAATCAGTTTTTGCAGTTTGAAGTTCTGAAAGGATGTGAAAGAACACTAGTCTCCTTTCTGTGAGAACAATGCTTTTGTGATTTCTTAATGCTGTGATTTAAAACTAGCACCTCATGGCTTTATACACTAGGTCCACACTCTACCGGCATGAGGTTTCCAAACCGTCAGACTTCATTCAGTCTGAACGTTCTCAGAGACCGATAAGCAACGTGTACACAGTGCTAACATTATTATGCATTACCCTGTGACAATCTACTTCTCCAAAAGGCAAAGCTCTTGAAGAGGTTCAGGCAATCACCATTTAGTTCTTAAAAAAAAAAAAGGCCGAGATATGAAATATGTTCTATTTTATTAAATCTCTCAAGGTGTTCGGGTTTTGTATCGGATTCTTCAAGCTGGTACTTGCTGATATAATGTCTCATGGTGGTTTGTTTCAGGATCCAGACAACTGTAAATAAAAAGTTAAGGGCTTTTAGAAAGGTTTTAGCACTGCAAATGCGAAATTGAAAGTTTATAGACATACGACAAGTTAATTTATTCGACAGTTTTAATGCAAGACAGATATTAATAGCTCAAAGAATTTGCTTAACTTTATTCAGACAAGATTACTTAAGATGCCTTCAAACACAACAGCTCACGCCAATTTAACAAGCAGGTAACAAGTTGTTCTGTCTCTCAAGGAAGTCGAACAGCACTAAAAATAATTTTTTCAGTAGCTTTGCAAGTGTCTGGTACCTGGCTGGTGATTAAAAAAAATTTAGTTTATGAAACTCACTTCATCTGCATCCTCTGTTTCAAGCTTAGGTTCAGAAGGCACACAACATTTATTTTATTTGCAAGTCAGCCTGTCTCATCCTGCACAAGTGTTCTGTACCATGTGTGAAACCACACATAGCTGAAATGCATCAAATTCGTTTAGCAGTTAAAATTATCCCAAAATCCTTGTACTCAACTTCAGTAACAAATGTACATAATGTAAATAGTTGTCCTTGCTAAATTGACCTTTGTTTACAAGCATTTACACACAAACTACACAGAAGACCTTTATACATAAATTATGTGCTGACCACTTTTTCTAGTGACGACAGTGTCCAACCAGGAGGAACATCAGTCTAAGAAAGTAGCTGTAAACCAGTGTCTGCCATGCTAGGTCAGCTGGTTTAAAATTCTCAGCCACCATCATAACTAGCACTCGCAGCGCACAACAGAGCACTTTTGAATTAGGTATTTCTCCATACAGTAGCACAATACCAAGTTGACGAGAGATGGAAAGTTGCTGTCAAGAGACCTAGCAAAATTTAAGTTTTATGATACCTCTTATGATGCCTTTTACAAGCACAACTGCATCCCTGTTGGGAACCTGCTTAACCACAGCCTTGTTGAAGTAGATAAACTTTGTCAAGTCCCCAGACGGAGTAACCATCTCTACATGGAAGATGTACAATCTGTGTTAAGATGATACCAACCTATTACTCATCTGCCTGCTGTACTGTTCCTTTCTCAGAGACATAGATACCATCCAAGAATTTCCTGATATCCTTGTTCTTGACTGTAGTGGCTTGCTGGATCAAGGCAGCTGCAGACAAAACAAGACCATTAGCACAAAGCAAGAGGTCCAAGCCAACTCGTAGCCTTCATCTACTCTCCAGTATTTCAACTAACAAATGAAACTGTCATCTGGAGAAGGGAATTACCAACTTGAAATCCTGTCAGTTCTAATGAAAAGAGAAAGCATTTCGCTGAGCCTGCCTTGGCAACTTGGGCAGTGACAGTTTATTACTGCACACTAGTACAACTGAAAAGTTTGGTGCCAAAAAGGCCATCAATACCAACTCAAAAAAAAAAAGGTTCTGTGGACTTGTAAAAACATCCCTAAGTTTAGAAAAAGTGTAAGAAACCATGAAAAGCAATTATGGTGACTAGAGGAAAAAGAATTCTGAGCTGTCGTCTACCTCAGGGTTTGAGTAAAAAGACAGTTTGCTAAGCTGGCATCTTCAGACAGAAGTGGCCGTATCACAGAATTGTATAGGTTGGAAAAGACCTTTAAGATGATCGAGTCCAACTGTAAACCTAACACTACCAAGACCACCACTATACCATGTCCCTAAGCACCTCATCCAAACGTCTTTTAAATACCTCCAGGGATGGCGACTCAACCGCTTCCCTGGGCAGCCTGTTCCAATGCTTGATAACCCTTTCAGTGAAGTAAAATTTCCTAATAATCATTATATCTTAGCATCTTATAATATCATTATATCTTCCTACGCATCTACTTTCACAAACCTGAATTGGAGACCAATTCAATGTCATTCCCTTCAAGGATCAGCTCATCTTTCTGGGCTTGAGATACTGCACAGGAAACACCTACAGAAAGGAGAACGCACGATCTACATCGTTGGTGAAGATGTTAAGCATGCTAAAGAAACAGTATTTCATGTCCTGTCCCAACTTACAGATCTAGAAAGTAGTATTCTAGGCAATAACGAGCTTCTACGACTTTGCTAAAAGAGTCCCCCAAATCCCTTCCAGGATTGTCCTCCCTCACACAGTTTCAGAACTCAAAGATTAGTGCAAGTCGTGCTCCGGATTGAAAGCAACTAAGTGATATTCCACTTAAATGTTACTACATTACAGCATTAATGACCAACACTGCATACAAGCCAGAGATTTTGCCGGCATGGCTTCATCAGCTAGGTGGTGCCATTTTCCACGTTCTTATGTTCATTAAGACAAAACTGGAGTCACCCCAATCAAAAGTCATTAAAAAAAACCCTGTCCCAACATGTCAAGCACCATGTTTATACTAGCTACACTGCGAATACTCACAAGGAGTAAACACTAGGACATTCAAGACCCTAACAGCAAACTTTCATTTGCAAGGAGAATAACACAAGTAAGTTTTTATCATTTGATCTATTTAGTCAATAGACGTTAGCTTTTAAGGCAGCACTTTACTATCTTTGAAGTAAATGCCGACAAAAAAATCAAATACAATAATCAAACCCACCCTTAATACCCCACAGTAAATCAAAGTTAAAGCCACCGTTAAGTAACTCTGCACTGTATCTACCAGTGTTTTTGGACAAGTCTGATGCTTTCATCCAAAGCCACCCCAAAACACCATGAGTCACACTGAATATCCTTACCCATACCTTCACCAAAAGTGGAACTATCAAAAAAATGGATATGGAAAGTCCTCCCTACAGTCTTAAGGTAACCGTGTTTATGACATGTTCTGTCTCCTTTTGGAAGTTCAACAAGCTCCATCAAATGCCTACTCTGTTCGACATTTTGCTAAAACTCCAAGTATGCAAGACATAAAACCAACAGGTAAGATGATAATTTTGAAGTTTCTAATACATGCTCCTAGACAATCAGGAAATTCAAAATACACTTCAAAGACCAAAAATATGATGTGGTGTGAAACTAGTTCATGTAGAATGTTTAAAACAGAAACACAAATCTAAAATTAAGCACCTAGAGTTTACCAACTATAAAGACTGTCAAGATCCCACAATAATGAAAGTAAACACTGGGCTCCTTGTAACTCGTACTACAATAACTAGCTCTAAACTAGTTATTAGCTATTAGCTAGCTCTCATTACTAAAAATAAATTACAAAAGCATTATTAATAATAAATCTAAACAGTGGCAAAGATATCACAAGATTACATAAATTCAGACAGGCAAATGCTACTTCAACAGTCATTCACCACCTCCTGTTATCAGTGGCAGTACCCAAAGAAAGTAATTTAGAAACCCTACTTAGAAATAGTAAAGTACATCTCCAGATATGCTCACCTGGCCTCATACGCACTCTGCGAATGTACTTCTCTCCCAAGAAGTTTCGGATTTCCACAAGTGAGCCATTATCCTGTATAACTACGTTGATTGGGAAGTGAGCGTACACTGACCTCATCTTGTAACGAAATCCCTAGGATAAAGGGCATCATCAGATATTGAAAGCAGAATGCATCCAAAAGGTAAAACAGATTCGTAAAGCTTACTGGAGATATCTAAAACCAAAATATATTGAAAACAGTTTCTTAACAAGGCCCAAGAGACATCCAGAGTTTATTGTGCATGCTTTCTTCCACCTGCAGAACTTGTCTGACAGCACATGCAAGGAAAAAAAAGGAGAGAGAGAGCGAGCTACATCTTGGATGCTTAGAAAAGCTCTCACTGAAGTAAAAGGCTGCCTATTGTTGTCAGTAACAAAAGTGACAGGAGTCACCTTATTTCAAAATAAAACTCACCAGTGTAACACCCTTTATCATGTTCTGTACATGGCTGCAAATTGTGCGAACTGTTGCCAGCTCCTTTCTGTTACCCCACCACTTGTCAACACGCAGCTGTATTAAAAAAATAAATAGAATTAACAAAGCTTTCAGGTAGACTTCAAAACTAGAAATGAAACATTTCTGTGACAAGCTAAGAGTGAGAGATTCAGACAAACAACTTAAAACCCCTCTTAACAAAAACACAAAGGTATTGTTTCTTTGACAGACTATTAAAGGCCCGCCTAGCTCAAGTCTTTAAAGTTCTAACCCCTAGACGTATGAGAAAATTTTTTCTTCATATCTCATTACTAACAAGTCTTCAAAGAAGTTGGGATGGATATTCTGACATCTTAAGCTGAAAGATGTTTTATCAAATGCTAAACACTGAACAAGTTGTTCCAAAGTCAGCCTCCTGAGTATTATCTATCAACTTTTTAATGATACACTGGGGGGGGGGGGGGGGGTGTGTGTGTCCAGTTTTTTAATGAAACTCTAGATGCTTGTGAAAAAGTAGCCAAAATCAGACATTCTTCCCCCTTTTTTTTGCAGTTTTTAAGACACTACAAAAACGTTATCCATTTATTTAGAAAACATCTGCTCTCATGATGTAGCTTGCCAATTCTGGAAATTAAATATAGAAATTTAGTTTTATCTAGCCAAAACTAGCCAGTTTATAAAACACAGCATATAATGATCAATCCCCTTCCCAGTAACTATCTGACTGTAACTACAAAAGACAATCAATCAACAAATCCACTCCAACATAACAGAACTTCAAGAATTCCACAGTTCGTGAGTAGGTTCCAAGGTTCTGTAAGACCAGCCTCTTTCAGAAAACACAGAAATAACCGAAAAACGAAATAACTTATCTGCAGCTAAAAATTTCCTTTCAATCTCCTACACTACCAAGAAGTTTTAAAGCTAACTGTAAAGCTTCCCTCCCTCCCTCCCTGGGCAGAGAAACAACCTCTGCAGCACTCACCTTCTTGTGTTTCTTTCCCAGGAGGGAGAGCTCCACATTGATGTGGTTAAAATCCCTTCGCAAGGTTCCTCTGGGGCCCTTTACAATGACTGTCCGGCCCTTCAGTGAAACACTGACTGGAAATCAAAGGCAGACGCACGTTAACCGGCTGCGGGGTCAGCACCACAAAACGCCTTTCGAACGTACGCGCAGACGTACCTTGCTCGGGGATGTCAACGGTCTGGTTGCTGAGAATGGTCTTCATTCTACAAACGACAACCGAAAGAAGCTGCAGACTCTCAAGGCAAGGCCCCCTCTCGGCGCCCTTTCCGCTCCTCCCCCGCACGGACCCCGCAACGCGCAACTACGGAGGGCCGGCCCGACGCCCCCACCCCCTCGGAGCAGCCACGGCGCCGGGCTCGGCTCCCAACACCGATACATCCCGCCCGGGCCCAGAGGAGCGGCGAACGGCAGCGGCCTCAGCGCCCGACTCCACGTCAGGGCCCAGCCCGGGCCTAGAACCGCCGGGGGAGGGGGGACGGGGGAAGGCGCCATCCCGGGGGCTTCCCTCCCGCAGGGCCTGGGACAGGACGCGGCGGCCGGGCCCGGCGCCGCCCCGGGAGGCTGCCCGCGCCCGGGCGGGGCGCTCGGGGGGCTGCCCGCGGCGGATGGTCCCGGATGCCGCCGCCGGCCCGCGCCTCACCTCGCAGCAGGCAGAGCGGAAAGAGACAGCTTCTGACGTCATCACGTACTTGTAGCCGCTGCGGCCCCTCGGCGTCATCACGCCGCGGCAGCCGTCGAGAGGCAAGAGCAGTCGAGGCCCGATGCGCGTGAGCCGACTGCGGCGGGCAGGCGGGGCGGCCGAGCGCTGAGAGGGTCGATCGGGCCGGCCGGGCGAGCCGGCCCGGCTGCTCCGCGGGCGCCGTCATGTCGCTGCTGCCGCGGGGCCGCCGCTGCGGGGTCGCTGCCGCCATGGCCGCCCGGGGGCTGCTGCCGCTGCCGGGGCCCTGGGGACGGGTGAGTCAGCGCCGAGTCAGGGCCGTGGGCCGCAGGGGGTGCCGGACGGCGGGCTGCCAAGCGTACGGGGGTGGGCGCTGCGGCCCGGCAGAAGGGAGACCTCGGGAGGGTCCCCCAGTGAGGGGACGGGGCGTATCGTGGCGGCAGAAGGCGATGCCGTTATCCGAGCTCGTCTCTTGATGGCTGCGGGCCGCCCGGCTGTGTGGTGGGGCGTGCCTGCGGTGGTTGCCCGCGGGCAGAGCCCTGGAGGGGCTGTCCCCAGCACCGCAGCGCGGTGGCGGGACGCGAGGCGGCCGGAGAGCTGCCGTGCCCCTGCACTCGGACACGGACACGGACACGCTCACCCCACACACGCTCAGGGAACCGAGCCACGGATCCCATCCGCTTCAAACCCCGCTTCTGGGGACCCGATTTGTGCTACGTTGCCCGCGAAGCAGCGGCCGTGGGTTACTGAGTTGGCAGCGTGGGGCTGGTTGTCATCTCAGCGGCCTCTTTTTCAGCCCCGAAATGTCAAATTAATCCGTGCAGCGTTATTTATGTCCAAGAACTACGTAACTTAGTTTGATACTGAGATATTTTGGAGGAGCTCATGCTTTATGTTTCACGTGCCTTAAAATGAAAAAGAGAATTGTATGTTTAACTTCAAGGCAACTGGGAAAACGTTCACACAAAGTGGACCTTAACCACCAAAAGGACAAGTAGTTATTTAGTATACCATGCTAGTACATTTATAATTCAGTAAACTACAGTGTTGCTTCTTTTAGGTGTCTGGGAGCCACCTGTGTAACCAGTACAGAACATCAGGTTCTTTGCCAGAGGAAAAAAAAGAGTTTCTGCAAAATGGACCAGACTTACAAGACTTTGTATCTGGAGATTTGTCAGACAAGAGTGCGTGGGCTGAGTATAAAGGCAATTTAAAGCGTCAGAAAGGAGAAAGGTAATTGTGATTTTACACAAATGTAGTTGCTTCCATGCACCATCTTGCATGTTTAGTATTACCTACAAAATGTAGACAATGTATTTTTATTAAATTCTGTCATACTGGCTTGCCAATTTCATAATTTTTCAAGAAAGAGCAAACACTCACATTAGTAACTTCAAATGTGTAACAAAGCATGAAGACATGGTGGTATTTTCTCACTTGAGTGCCTGTGCCATGGCCTGTATTAAAGTACAAATATACGTCAGTAGGTGAACGTACCCTGCTTTGGTGTTGAAAAAATATTACTGATAGAGTAAAACAAAAAATGAAGACTAAATTTTAAAAATGCTTAACCCCCCCATATTTCCAGTTATAAATTTGACCAGACTTTGTGATAGCTGTGTAACATACGCTGCCATTAATTGATGCAGTCTCCAGTGTGGCACTATTAACTCCCACTGGTACAGTTAACAGTTTTAAACCTTCCAACGACAACAAACTCCTGCTCTTGAATGTTGGGATGATGATAAACATGGAGGAGAGAAGGCCGTTATGACCATGAATGATGTTAATATTGGTTGCTGAGTTCCGTCAGTTTTCAAGGAACCTTTCCTAGTTGGTATATGTAACAAATTAAAGTGGATCTATGAAATTAATGGAAGCTTACCATGTAAATAATTTATGAATCTTTATGTTTGCTTGATGTTATTCAGGCTGCGGCTTCCTCCATGGCTGAAAACAAAGATTCCCATGGGAAAGAACTACAATAAACTAAAGAATACCTTGAGAAGTTTAAATCTTCATACGGTAAACCTAGTACTAACCAAGTTATCCTATAGAAATAAGGCATTTTTTACAGATACAAAATGATTTCTCTGTGGAGGACAGGTAGAAATAATGTCTTGCATAATCTACAACGCTGAAACCAAGCCCAATGCTGATCTTTTTTGCCAGCCCATAAAGAATGAAGACAAATCCAATGGAGTATTTCATGTCTTTCCTGATGTGATTTTAAATACTAGGGTTTACTGTTTTCATCACCAAAGAGATCAGAAGATGCTATGTGTGACTGTTTTTAATGGAAACACACACAATTTCAGAGTTACATACATGTTTTGCATGAAAAGAAATTCTAGAAATATATGTATTTCATTAAATATACCTTCCAGATGGTGAAAAGTGGTGGGTATGCACAGAGAGCTTTTTTCCTTTTTTTTTTTTTCAGAGTAAGATCATGCTTTGATGCATTGTAGACTTTTTGAACATTTTATCAATTTCCAAATTTAAAATGTTAATGACAATCTGCTAATTAATACAGCGGTTACGTGGCTGAGGAGTTTTTGGAGTTGTGAAGTACAGGAAAAGAATGGTAATGGATGTTGGGAAACAATTCTTCTCTTCCTAGCTATTCTACTGACTTCTTATAGAACAACGTGTAACTCTGTTAATCTCCTCATTTATCACAGAAGGAATTATGCTTTGTTTGTAGGCTACTATTGAAATTGATCAATAATATAATAATAATTTTCAATAACAACGCTGAAAAAAGACAGGTATGTTACTGTCTTTTAACTTTAGGTATGTGAAGAAGCACGTTGTCCCAACATTGGAGAATGCTGGGGAGGTGGTGAATATGCTACAGCTACAGCTACTATTATGGTAAGCCATTAACCATTTCTTAAGTATTCTATTAACGTTTGAGCTGTTTGTAGTGTATTGTTGGATCTCTACTGTAGCAGTGTGGGTTTATTACAAGAAATTTAGAGAATCATTGTCCTCATTGTTTTGCTTAGGATTGGGATTTATCTGATCTAGCTTATGCAGCTGTTTCTCAGCTGAGCAGTAGTGATGTGTGCAATGTAAAGGTAGGAATGTCTTTCTTATTTCAGCTGATGGGTGACACATGCACTAGAGGTTGCAGATTTTGTTCAGTAAAGACAGCAAAAAATCCACCTCCACTGGATCCTACGGAGCCTTACAACACAGCAAAGGCTATAGCTGAGTGGGGCTTGGATTATGTTGTCTTGACGTCTGTGGACAGAGACGGTTAGTATGTTGTCTCTCATCTCTTCCAGTCTAAGCTCTCATATGCGTTACACGGGGTAAACACAGACCTCGATAAACTTTTATCACCCAGCGCAGTTGTTGAGGATTACTATTTTAAAGGAGTGGCCAGTGCTGAAGTTTTGGAAAGTTTCTACGTATTCTTAGTATTTCTTTATGTCTGGTAAAATATAACAGAAGTTACACTGTTATTAAACATCAAGAATATTGCAATACTCAATATTTTATAACTCTTTTTTTTGCAAAATACATACATATACACCATGTTCTGTTACTTGATTAGCAAAAAAACCCCCACAAACAGTCATACACAATACCATTACAGAACTTCCTTCCAAAAACGAAACTTGGAATATATTATGTGTAACAAAACTGAAAGTTGCCATTTTCTAAGGTTGTAGTAGCTCCTTTGTGATGACACCCATAGGTGGGGAAAAGCATTGTAAAGACTGTTCAGTATACTTCGGTGGAAAGTCCGGTAGCTTCGAAGTGGCCTACAATGAAAGAGCAATAATATATATATTTTTCAATTTTTGTAGAACTGTTTCTCAGACCAAAACCATAAATAGGTGAAGCCATTCTGTGCTCAGGCCGACAGGGAAGCTAGAGACAGGTAAATTCAGAGTAAACATTTGAAGTCTGCCCTAGATGATCACAGTTAGACTTTGCGCAGAACAAGGCTTGGTAGAATATCTGTTGTAAACCTTTGGCATAAGCGGTAAGATAAAACTGGGGTTTGACTGCTTTATTAGCTTGCATTTAAATTTGTAGGTTTTTTGGGGCTTTGCTAATAAGTAAATACATTTCTTGAACTGAAAAGTTAACTGAAAAATTGAAATGCTTCTAGATATGCCTGATGGTGGAGCAGAACACTTTGCAAAGACAGTCTCTCATCTGAAAGAAAGGTATATCATTAATGTATTACTATTATTATTAAAACTTTAGGATGTGGTACTGCATATAGGTCAAAACTACTTTTAGCTGGATTATTCCAGGGGCCATGCGAATAACAAAAGTCTGCCATTAGCCTATGTGTCCCCCCCCCTTTTTTTTTTCCTGTTTTTCGTCTTTCTCATATAATAGCCCCAAAGTATTTTGAATTTGGATGCATTTCCAATTTAGCCCAGGCTCATTTCAAGCTAAGCACTGGCTTATTTCTTTGACCATGCAGCTGGTTTACCAGGAAATGAGTACATACTTTTGAGGTATGTTCATTCTTGAAGCTTCGGGCTCAAACATTGCATTTAGGTAACAGCGTCACCACATGACAGAAGAAGTTGGGTTTCTCTTTCAGCAGCGATCAGATCGCTTTGTGTTTTCCCACAACGGCTGTTTCTAAGTCTGTGATTGTACCTTCCTACTTTCCCTAGCTATGCCTTCTTCACTCTCTGCACGGGTGCCCTGTACACCATTTGATAGTATACTTGTCTACCTGCAGATGTAATTCGTATAACCTCATTTAAGTCTTTATTCAGTGTATCTTGGGACTCAAAAGGTTCCTGCAGTTTTCCCCACCTGCCTTTCTGAGTTGAATTCTGGCTCCTGGACACGAAGATTAGATTCCAGGGCAATAATACAGAGCCATCTTATGCCAGTAGGCAGGATTATAGCTCCTCTGTATTTTGGAGCCATGATATTAAGCTCATGTTAAGTTAACCTGCAACAAAGACACATGAAAAATCACGTATAAACAGTGAATGTGATTAAGAGACTGTTGGAATCGGTTTTGTATTTATTGTTTGGCTTCCGTTCTAATTCAGCTCACATCGGTACAATCGGGAATTAAACACATGATGTTTTGTTTGATTTGTAATACAGGTATTTGCAGAAATCTGTTGTTTTAGAAGTGTATCCTGAATTAACTTTGCTTATCAGAACATCATTTATTTAGTTATGTTTGGTTCTTTGCTCTATTGAGTTTTTTAGCAACAGTGACGCAAATCCTGTAGATGTGTTCATTTTCAGTCGCTCCTTTTCAGGAATTCAAAAATTCTGGTGGAATGCCTAACTCCTGATTTTCGAGGGGACCTTAAAGCTGTGGAGAAAGTAGCGTTGTCGGGACTGGATGTGTACGCCCACAATGTGGAAACGGTGCCAGAATTACAGAGGTAAGCAATCGTAGGGTGTAGTAAGTATAAGCAGACGAGGGCTTCTGTGAAAGGACTTTGTGTGAGAGGGATAGCCGGGGCCGTTTACTTAGATCCGCGCTGAAGCTCTCGCTGCTGGGGCCGGCCGAGGCGGTGCCGGGCCGGGCGGCGCAGGGCGAAATGGCGCGGGGCGCGCCGCCGGCCGGCCCCGCTCCCAGCCTGCCTCGCGCGCGGCGCCGCCGCAGTGCCCGCCGCCCGCCGGCAGAGGGCGCCCGCGCCGCGCCGCGCCCCGTTCCCGGGGCGGCCCTGAGGCGGCGTCTCCTCCCCGGGCCGCCTCCGCGCTGGGCCGGGGCGCCGCGCTTCAGCCTGCCCCCTCACCCCCGCCCCCTCACACCCGCCGCCGGCCCGCGGCCGGGCGGGGGCCGCGGGCCGAGGGTGGCCGCAGCCGGCGCCGCGGGGCCGAGCAGCCTAGCGCCGGTAGTCGGAGCAGCACGAAACTGGGGTGCGTCCCCTCGCTTGTGATGCTTCGGGGCGTTTCCAGCCGCTGTCAAACTAAAGAGCTAAAGGCTCTAAGTTGCCACTTTCACTCTGTAGAAACTAGCGGAACGCACCTTTCTTGGCACCTCTAACTCCTGTGCACCCTTTCATGCGTTTTTTCCCCTTGTGCTGAAAACGTGAAAAGGAAGGTCCGTGATCCCCGAGCCAACTTTGAGCAATCCGTACGTGTGCTGAAGCACGCTAAAGAGGTCCAGCCTGGTGTCATTTCTAAAACCTCCATTATGTTGGGGCTGGGCGAGACAGATGAACAAGTATATTCAACAATGAAATGTAAGTTGGTATTGAAATATATGCCAGGTATGAATTTCATTGTCTTGGAAAACAGTTGTAAGCATCTTTGCCTCTACATGCAAATCAGTTTGCTGGTGCAGGAAATGTTTGCAAAGCTTTATGGAAAAAAAAAAGTTTTGTTAAAAAAGATTGAACTTCTGAAATATTTTGCCCTTGTACGGCTTTCAGATTCAATTTGACAGGTAGATCCAGCTCCTGTTGATTTCAACGGAAGTTATAACTATCTTTTTGTGACTATCTTAATAGTCTTATCTTTGCAATACTTAAATAATGGGCTTGCAATATAGTTGCCTTATTGTGCATTCCTTTTTAGAAATAGCAGACCTTATTCTTTACAATAATTTATTTCAGCTTGCTTAGATGTAAAAAAAGTTGTTATTATCCTTGCAGTTGTAGCATGTTCTTATGTTTTCATATAAATGTATTTTTAAGAGGAGAAAATTTCACAGTGGTAAGTGAATGCTATGCACTTGTAAGAAGAAATTCATAAATCCTATGGCATTTGCCCCATATCCAGAAAGAACATCTACCTGGTACTTTATTTTGCGTACAACAGCCCATATTTAGAATGCAGTGATGTAGTCTAGTTTTTCTGCAGCTGTCCCACAATCTGGACCATAAAATTACAGTTCCTGATTTTCCCATTCTTCCTGCCTAGCATTTCCTAGCCACAAGACTATGAAAGTTCAGATTTGGTGGTATTTGTTTTCAGGCCACTTTCATGGATGTATTCAGTGACAAACTGTTACCCACCGCATTCATTCAGTTACTCTGATTTTGTTCTCCTTCCCTCCTGTGGGTAGGAGTTAAAGAACATATAAATGTGCTGGTATTGAACCAGTTTCTTTACAGAACCATATCAATCTAAACAGAGAGTCCAGGGTAACAGTGAGTGTAATGTTGCAATCAAAACACAGTCTTTTCTTTCTATTTGACTTGGGGGCAACGAGCCCAAGTAGCCAGAAAATACATGGAGATATTAAGCCGATTCCTCAGCCATCCCTTTGTTTGGAATACCCCACTAGCTGCAGTGAACATAATTCTTCAGGCTATCTGACTATCAGGTGTCTGGATTTCCCTCTGTAAGTAGACTACCTGAACTCATTTCCTGTATATTGATTCCAGTATATACTCGAATTTTAGCAAAATTTATGAGATTCTGCAGGCATCAAAACTAACATACACCCTCAAGCGTGTAGAACTGGCAAAAGATGTCGGCAATTTCCCCTGGATTTATAGCTCTTTAGAACTGTCCGCATCTTTTCAGCACGAAGACACTTGAAACAGTGGAGGGGTGCCAAGTGTACGTGCATACATCCATTTTTTGTCAAATGAAGGCTCTGACCTAAAGACACAATGGAAAGCCATAAGATTAAAAAAGACAAGAGCATGTCATCCCTGCAGTGAGACACGTGACTGCAGTGAGTGCGGTGCAATGGTATTGTCTCTAGCTTTAAACTAGATAGCTCAGGTCTTGCAGCAGCGTGGAGCTCAGAATGAGGGTCATGGCTACTGCTCATGGAGGTTGCAAGTTGTCTTTGCTGGAGAGCAGAATGCAATGCCCGCAGGGTGCTGCGGACTTGGAAGGAGGGTGTTTTCTAATTGCTGACAATCCTTTGTGATCCTTCTGCCACTAACAGGGGATTTTGTTTTTACAGTATTGCGGGAAGCAGATGTAGATTGTTTGACCCTAGGACAGTACATGCAACCTACAAAACGTCACCTAAAGGTAAAAATACCTTTAATTTATAGGCAGCATTATGGTCTGTACCTTGCACAGTCAAGTTTCCTCTTTCTGAATTGAGGCTTGATATGCATCCTTACCTTAACTGAAACTGTTAACTGTTGGGAAAAATTTCCTTCCTTATTTAACCTGATCTTCATCGGTTATGGGCTCTTCACTAAAAATGACCTCAGCTATCTAATCCCTTCCATCTTCTGCAGACTTCCCATTGCTACTTGCTGCTGTTAGCTGGGGAGACAGCTGGAGCTGAGGCATGATTCTGGAAAACAAGAGTTTCAGTGTATGTCTCAAACATAATGGCTCAAGCCAGCTCCCCTTCACTATCTCATAGGCTCCTCCCTTCATGGTGCCACTAGCTAGGGAAATTACCATTTTTGTGTTCTGTAATCTGTCCAGAGCTTGAGTCTGTTGTGTTACTGTGTTTCACTGAAATAACTGTTAGTGAAGCGATTTGTAGGACTATTGTATTATTTTTTTTAACTAACTTGGACCAAAAAAAGGTTTGCTTGAAAGGGCCATTCAAAAACAGAGTGAAGAAAATGATAAAGCAACAACTAGAAATTAAATTCTAAACTTTTCAGCAATATGAAAAGCAAATAAAATGCATTCTTTTGGTAGAAAGCAGAGAGAAAATTCAGTTTGTGACGTGACTGCTGAAAGTTTTGGAGTGTAAAATTTTGAACTTGCAATATGACTGTGTTTCATGTCACTACATGCTAGCTATAGCCATTTCCTTTGCATTAATACCTGATCCAAATTAATTCTTTTCACTCAGGTTGAGGAGTACATAACTCCCGAAAAATTTAAGTACTGGGAAAAAGTAGGAAATGATCTTGGATTCCATTACACTGCTAGCGGGCCTTTAGTGCGCTCCTCCTATAAAGCAGGTAAATCACTGAAAAGCTTTAGATTCTTTAGCACTTAATGTTTTATTATATAAAGTTAAAATGGTGAAGTAATATGCAACAAAGCTCACCTTAGCTCAAGGACACCTTGTATAGTCATCCTTTTTTTTTTTTTTAATTATTTACACTTACTATCTTCTATAGGTCATCTAAATGCATCAGTATGACAGTAATTGGTATTTGTACAATTGCTGTGCTGCTTAAGCTAATTTTTTGCCAAACCTAGTTGGTACTATATTTAATGCATGAGGCAGGATAAAGGGTACCCAATTTGCAAGCTTTCCTTTACGTTCTGCCTCTTGGACACTTCAGGGTTTGATGGGGCCCTTTGTTGTTTGTGATGTAATTTTGTTGCTTTAGGCAGAATTTATTTACAGTGCCCTAGAAATAATTAGATATGTTTATGGCAGTGCTTTTTCTGACAGAGCACTGGGTATTAAGTAGCAGCTGATATTAATGGAACTGTTGTGTAGGTCCAACATCCTGCTTTTTCCTAAGGAGGGAGCAGAAAAGACTCATCTGGGGCACCTTACATCTCAGACTGTTTTAATGGCAGCTCAAACGAGACTTATAGCAGATTTCACTACAAGTTGCTGATACTTTATGAAATAGGAATTAATTTTTAATTAAATCACTTCACCTTTGCCTGTTGGAAAGCACAAAGAAGCAGAGCTATTTCATAAAATTGGATGTGAGGAAAATCAGGATTTTGGGGGTGGAGGGGTTGTTTGTTGGGGGTTATGGGTTTTGTCTGGGGTTTTGGTTGGTTTTTTTTTTTTTTTCATCCCTACTGCATGTATTGAAAGTGCTGTTGCATATAATTGAATTACTGTAGAATACTGGTAAGAACAATTGTATTGTAGAATAGAATACTCGCATTAAATTAAAGTGTGTATTGTTTTGCTTTATTTCACTGAAATACCTACAAATAATTTTGGTGCCTTTTTTGCCTTTTAATTAGGTGAATTCTTCTTGAAGAACTTGGTAGAAAAAAGAAAGACAAAAGCCATCTGAAAATGAGAGTGAACCTATTTAAAGCAGACAGTTTTAAGGATCCTTTCTTTCAGCGCATAATTATACTCCATTCCAGAAATGCAGAAGACCAGATGGTGGATGTATGAATAAACTTACTATCTGTCCAGAACACACTTCTCTCACCAAAACACTTCAGTATTTTACCTAATTCCTTCTGGCAAGGCTACAACTACATAGTACTTTTAGTGTTCAGCAAAAAGTCAGAAGACAGAACTGATTTTGAAAGAGTGATGGAACTGAGGTGGAAGAAGTGTAAAGGGGGGGGGGAGGACAGATTTAAGTAAACTGGTTTGATACTACCATGAATATTGCTGCAGTTAGGTACCTGCAAAGATGCTAATAACAAATAATTTGAAAGGTACTGGTATTTTGGTGTATCTATCTTACGATTATGTAACAAGTTTGCAGGGCCTCTGGGAAAGAGAGGTGTTCTAAAGATTACATGACGAAGGACCATATTAGGACTATCTTGAACCACTTCAAGAGGTGGTATCTCTTACCTGCAACTTGAGAAAATGAGCTGTACCATTCTGATAGCTAATGCTTTTCAGGTGCTTGCATGTCTCAAAGTGTGAGCCTTGGTAAACACAAGGTATCAAGCTGAAGAAAACAAGCCCTTTCTGGCAAGAGAATTAACCTTGTGTAGATACCATGTAATTTAAACAGTATGGAAAATCAGAGTTGCCATAACAGCATAAACAGAGCCACCCCTAGCTTGGGTATATGACTGTACCAAACCCCACTGAGTTGCACAGGTGCTTCTTCACTATTGAGTATGCAGAAGTGCTGCTGTTCTGTACTGTGCTGTGCTTCTCCTCCACAGGTATTGTCTTACTAAAGGGAAGTTAAAAACCCAGTCTAAGCGTGTGGTGGTTGTGTTTGATTGCTCTGGTTACCTGTCCCCTTGAGACCTGATCTGGCTGTTAAATCTGAATGCAGAGAAGTGAATGTGTCAGATGAAACGTGAAATCCATTACATAGCATACTAAGCTCAAGCAGAAATAAAAGCATGGCTTATGGTATACTGACAGCTGTAAATTCTTCTCTTTACAGTTGTGGTAGTTCAAAGTGCATCTCTCCCTAATAATTCTCAGTTGTCTGCTATGGACATTAGATACAGTTTTTTAACTGGCTGAAGCTGTATCTTTGTGAATTTATTTGGAAACATGCCAGGAATTTGTTATCTGGTCCCAAACTCTCATCATGCAGGTAGTCCTCTGGCTGGCTATCGTACTTGTCTAAATTACTGTAGTCTATACAAAGAAGAGTGGACCCTCTGCCCACCCCATACTCAGCAAGATGTTAGAAGTAAGGCAGCTAATTAGCAAGTTAATATACAGGAGAAACTTGCTATTGTCATGAACAACAAAAATCAGATTATACCACTGAGGCCAGCAATGCACAATTGACACTTCAAAAAATGAAGTATAGCAATATTAAAGCATTAAGAACAGAAATAGCCTTAAGCTAGAAGGAATGTACTAATTAAACAGTGTAATGGAAGTATAAATTAGGGGAAGAGAAACCTGAGACATGAAGAACAGATAAACAGAAGTCTTAATAGCTGTACTTTGTAAAGGCAGAGAGAGAGGCAAGGCTTTTTTTATTTTAAAAATATTACATTTTAAAATAATAAATTTTAAAATTTTAATTAAAAAAAGTCTGACTACTAGCCTTGGAAAGACCAAGCATACTTTGAGCCAAAAATGCCCTCCTTCAGCTGCAGTACACTGAATACCAGAGCAGTGGACAGTTATCAACTACAGTAAGGAAATTCAATACTCCTTCCACAGCAGCAGGCAGGGAGGGGTGCAACATTAATGCCAGGATACCACACATTTAACAGCTGACAGTCTTTAATAAAGATCCTCCTATAAATAATGGTTTTGACTTGCCTACAGAGCAGATTTAACAGAATATTACTGTAGCTTTTGCCAAGTTACTGCTCTTTCAGCATATCAACACCAGAAATACAGAAAAAAGAATTCTGAGCCATACAGCTATTATCAGACTGGGACAAGAGGACATTGCACAGCAATTATCCATTACTTCTTTACAGTGAGACCATGGCTTCTTTACAGTGAGAGAAATAATGCTTCTGGAGAGAGTTGGGCTTGTTCAGCCTGGAGGAGAGAAGGCTCCAGGGAGACCTTACAGCAGCCTTCCACTACCTGAAGGGGGCCTACAAGAAAGCTAGAGAGGGACTTTTTACCAGGGCATGTAGCAATAGGACAAGGGGTAATGACTTTAAACTAAAAGAGGGTAGGCTTAGATTAGCTATAAGGAAGAAATTCTTCACTATGAGGGTGGTGAGGCACTGGAACAGGTTGCCCAGAGAAGTTGTGGATGCCCCAGCCCTGGAAGCGTTCAAGGCCAGGTTGGATGGGGCTTTGAGCAACCTGGTTTGTGGAAGGTGTCCCTGTCCATGGCAGGGGGGCTTGGAACTAGATGATCTTTAGGGTCCCTTCCAACCCAAACCATTCTGTGATGATGATGAAGAAACACAGTCCAATGTTACTTCACATTAGAATTATTTTATGAATTGCTGCTGGGTGGTTTGGAAGATGATCTCACACTTTTACACAACTGTCTGCCAGCTGGTACCAAGTTTCAGAAGCTACATAAGCTATTTTCTAAGTGCATGTTTTGCTGTGGTTTCTGAGGCAAGCAGTCACATTTTAACTTCATAGATTTTTAACAGTCTTTGAGGACCTCTCACAATTTGTACTATAAAAATGACAAGTCTTAAAGTTATCTTCCTAGCTAAGAAATCCTGCTTTTACAACTATCTTACTTCCCTGTTGCCCATTCAGTTTTTCCATAACTGTCTGTTAAAGCACCAAACTCTCACAGAACTCCTGGTTATAAATTCAGCACAGGTTTAATGACTATCTATCTCAATTTTGTTTCCAATGAAGTTTCATGTTTAGTGACATTTTCTTTTTGTATGTCAATCACTTCATTCTGTCAGTTTGTTTCACAAAGCACCCATAAAATATTTTAAGAAACATTAATCTTCCTTGCAATCAGGAAAACATCAAACTGAGTTTTGGGAATATGATTTCAAGTTGACACAGACACTTTAAAAGAATGAAAAGTCTTTTTTAGCATCATTACATCAATCTAGTACACTGTGTGAAGCTTAATTAAATGTTATGCAGCTGACGAGAACTGCTGCATTTTCCAGTGACTTCAAGTCTTTAGATTAAATCAAAGCCAGAGTGTTCATTTAAGAATAGTTTTAAGGTTTTTTCCTACTTGATCAATAATTAATATTGGTGTCCCCTTCATTTAAAAATAAGATGTTAAGTATTTATGCTTCTTTTCTACCACATGTGGCAACTTACTGCAGATGTTCAACTTGCAATAGAAATTCTCAGCTTGGAATAGAAAAAGCAAGTAATGAAAATTGACTCCAGTAGTCCTAAAGCAATCATAGATAACCTATTATGCTTTCCTGCATTGTTTTACAATTAATTTCAAACTTTAGCTGTTGAGCAAGATTATAGCACCACTGTAAATTCCAGATGAATAGAAGAACCTCAAGTGATAGAGAGAAGTGTAAGCTTGTTGGCCCATACAAAAATCTCACCACTAACTGCTCCTATACTAACTAGTCTTGGTCAAAAATGTTTGTTCTATTTACTTGCAACATTCTTGGCTATCATATGCCTGGAACCAGACTAGTTTTAGCTGCACAAAGGGTTGAACACACATACACAAAAGAAAAATGGTACATCTTGCCTGGCATTTACAATTTGTCTATGCACATCTTGGGTAAGACAATTTATGCAGTCTATATCATACTATTCATAGGCTTATATTAAAGCTGGATTTGCTTCAGCTGTTGTATTCACATTTTTGTAGTGAAAAGCAGTGTTACTAAGGGATTTTATTAAGAACCCCATAAAAAAGAATTTCAGAGCACAGGAGTCCATTACTCTTATTACACAATTCTCGTCAAGAATTACATGCTGTAAGATCCCATAGACAAAGACTCAATAGCATTAAAATCCATCTCAAATGCATTGCTCAAGCCTTCAAAGCAGGAATGCAAGTCATCTCCAATTCTTATTTCCCTGGCAACTGTACTCTGAAGAGGACAGCTCATGATTCACAGTGCTGCAAAAGCTTCCGAAGCTCACTTTTGGCCTGTGGTAAGGTTCTCTCGCATATATGGAAGGTAAGTATTTCAGTATCCTGAAGGCATGCACCAACAGCTGTTCAGAATGGATTTGTCCCACAATCCCAGTGTTCCACTAAAAGAATGCAGCCGCCAAGAAACTACGTAAGCTGACTCTCCAAGAAAGCAAGGGAAACACCAGCACCAGTTTTACCCCTTATTGCTCTCCAGAAAGGATCTGCCGCTCTCCCTTTCCTAAGAAAGGCAAGTTAGAGTGATCCCACTATAATGAACCTTCCCATTCTTTATCATCTTTATGATTAAGCCATAAGTCACTATCCAAGCTTTGACTAAGTCTGTAGGAGAAACAGAATAGGAACAGAGGTGTAGCACCTAGTTCTGTCTCCTTGGGACAGCTTGTGAAAAGCCACTGGAAGCCTCAGAAACACAGCCTTACAGCTCTTCCACATTCCTAACAGGAGCAATGCTTCACACAAGAGTTTAATGGTTCATCCATCTACTTCAAACTGATGAGGACAGGTCCCATACAGAGGCGCTACTATTACAGCTGTGTGCAAGTTTCTGAAAAGCACCCTGATTTTCTGAAGCCTCTACTCACCCTCCCTGTTAAGATGAGCCCTGAAGCAGTGCTGTGCTACCCTGAACATAGGTCAGGACAAGAGATCCTTTGAGCACAACTTGTCAGTACCCTGTTCTTAATCCCCAAGGAGAAATAACCAGCTTGCCCTCTCAGGTGCTATGGGGGCAGAGGTAGTAAAGAAGACGCCTACCCGCAAAGACAGGGTGATCTACCAGTTGGATTACAATGCTTACAAACACCACAACTGTATCACAGGGCTGTTCCTGCTCTGTGGGTGTTGTACAAGAGCAGCACTAGTGAATTGGGAAGAGAAGATGGCATGATGAGAGATGACAGTTTGATTTTAAGCCCCCATAATTCGCACTCACTTTGATCTTTGATTTGCTTCTGATGCACTCCTCACAGAAGGATCTTCTGATAGGACAAAAAGCTCGAGGCATATTGCCCAATGTGCTGAGTGATTGCTGCATAGTAAGTCCCTATGTGGAAGCCATTAACATGCAGAATCTGAAAGCATCTGGTTCAAGGATACAGCTATTTCAGTCAGATAATGCTGTCTTGTATTGTCTACCCAAATTGTTATACAAGTTCCTTAAATCTTCAACTAGCTGTCCTAAAGCTTAAACTGTATCTACATTTCTGTGGGTAAATAGTTTTAATAGCAGCACTCATTGCCAAGATGACACTGATCTTATGCTCTGTTTAACTATTGATACAGCATACTTGAAGGCACACCTGTTGAATAAATTCAGAAGGTGTTATGTGACTAGTTACAGGATAATTCTCTAACATACCAACACTACTATTATTCAACTAAGATGTCTATGCCTTCTAGTCTGAAACCTGTTCATGGTCATCCTTCTCTATCCTCCCCTCTATTTCACAACCCCATGCAACAAGCCAAATGCAAACTCTGTCATATCAAGGATTTTAATAGCACTGGCCAATTGAGAATAATAAAAAACAAGTAAAAATAAAGTAATAGTAAAGGCAAAAATATAAAAACATAGGAAGTATTCATTCCTGCTAATTAAATGAGGTAGCAAGCTGACTAACTTATGGGGCTGAATTTTTATTTTTCATCATTTCTTAACAGCAGAGAATAATTTTTGCAGATTCATTAAGAAAGCTGCTTTCAGTTGAAGTATGTAAGCAGAAAGGAAGGAAAAAAATAACTATCAGGTAGCTTTGAAGCCAACATTTGCTTGCTACTTGGACTGACACCAGATTAAGGTAATTCTGCTTAAGTTCCATGTTCAAACAAGCAGAATGCTCCTCTGCTGAAGATGACTTGTATTGCTGTAACTTAGGAAAAACTTGCCCCAGGAATCTGATTAGATCAGTAATTTATGTGGCTGCACATGGAATGTAGGCAAGACAACCAAAGAATCAAAAGTAAAGATCTGCCAGTGGATCAGTTTATAGTTGCTAGTCCACTGTTATTAATTATGATAGATGCCTGCAGAACTATCTGGCCTCCCAACAGATGCTGTTTAGACTGCATCTGTGCCAATTGATCCCAACCAGGATCGGTGTATTATTGTTGCAGTCAGGTCTATTTTAGGGCTCAAGCCAAATCCTACCCAATTCACTTAGAACTTATCTTTTGACTGCAATACTAGTTAGAGCAAGCATTTAACTGGGCAAAGAATTACCCCAAAAGAAAATGAAAAATTGGTGAGACCAAAGTTCCTGATCACTGTCCATAACTGGACTAAAATAAAAGGATATTCTATTTCTTTTGCTTTCATATCACTTGAAACAATTAAAGTGCAGTTTAGGAACATTTCTGGAAGCAGAAGTCTGCCGTTTGAAGGTAACTTTTCCACTTAAAAGATGATTCATTATTAAAAACAGATCTGTACCATCTTCAGTAACAAAAAAATTGCTATAAAAATAGATTTGAAAATAGACTGAATTCACATGTACCAGGTACCATTTCTAGTGTAAAATTGGTTTTTAGTTTATGAAAAATATCTTTCCTTAAAAAAAGCATAGGCTTACAGTTATTATCACTAAGAAGGTCCACAGAATTCCTTCAGTACCTATTAAACATTATACCCTAGGCTTTTTGACAGGTGGGTCCTGCAGGCTGAACTTAGGAATTTCACATGAAGAAGCAAAAGGAATTCTTTTGGCTGACACCTTCTTCCCAATTGTTTCAATCTGAAAGAGAAAACACATTTAACAAATGAGTGTGGCAAGCTAACATAATCATGTCAGCCTATGAAGAATCTACAAATTAAATCCAGGGCCATGACTACATTTCACGAACACTAGAATAACATAAGCCACAAAGCACAGTGTGCCCAGGGACAGTTTGTGGGATTGCAGTTGCAAAGACTTCTTTAAAAAACAGCCTTTTATAGGTGCCTGCTTAAAGCTGCATCTTGCCGATTTGAACATTCATGTGCCTCAGCTTCCATAGGACTATCAGTATAAATACCGTAGAATGTTTCTGGGTATTCAGAAAGTGTGGGTTCAGTCTCCTTTGTCTAAAAATTTATATCCAGTAAATTAGGATAGAAGTGTTTTCCCCTCCTTAATGCAGTGGGTTGTTTTTGAAACAATACAACTCTGAAAGGCTAAAGGCAGCCAACTCTACATAAGAGAAAGCATGTAACAAAGCCAACACACAAGCCAGGGACTGCAAAATTCAAACAGTGGGACAGGTTCCCCTAATTTCTAGGTCAGACTAATGTAAATCACTAAGGACAGAGCTTGTAGAGGACAAAACACCAACTAGCAAAACAGTTCAGACACCCAGTAAATAAGGAAAGCTGTAGCTTTCCTCTTGAGTAAGTAGTGCAAGTCAGATGCAAAGCACCAAAAGACAAAATACTTCAACTATTTTAAATTTAACAGAAATTTGATTAATATTTTCTACACAGACATCTGAGTTACTCTGAAAAGAGTAGTTTAAACAGTCAAGTGAGCTGTATGTACCATATTTGCCCATAACAGCTTCAATTGACTGGTTAAATCAATTCATATAAGCCTGTTCACAAACAGTCTAAGTAAGTGTGTGTAGTTTAAGCAAGGGAAAAAGTATCAAGAGAGACAGCCTATAGCCATTATGCAAGTAATCACAGTACTCAGGAGTACACAGAATGAAACAACTGAAATATGCATCTGATCTGGCTTGTAGATTTTGTTCTGATTATGTCTGGCTGAGATGCTTCTACAAGATTATCCAGGGATTTGGTAATTTTAGTATTAGTCAAATTCTGTCTATGCTAGAAGTGCTTCGATGCATGCTGATACTGCTGAATGTTGATGGCATAGTCTAATGTAGCTTGGATTTTAATGGAGCAGTCTATGAAAATAGAAAGTAATGGAGGAAGACAGCACTAGTGAAGAGACTTAAGTACAGACAGGTTTAGCTTTAAATCCTCACCTGAAGAGGTTTTTTTCCCTTGCTACTCAGTCATTGCAGAGGGAGAGAGAGCAAGAGGGAAGAGAGCAGAAGGAAAGAAATACAAGTAGCATCACCCAGCTGATTACCTGGAAGCCAATGACTTGTAGCTCATTGTGAAGATCATCTAGAACTCTCCTACCATCAAAGATAAATGCAGGCTTCAGCATCTTCTTATGAATACGTTCATAATCCAACTCCTTTAAAGAGCAATTAAAGCAGATAGAATAAATAAGTAGCATAACACTCCCTCTTTTTTTTTCCTTAGTTTAAACTGAAGATAACATTTACCTTAAACATGTCCCATTCAGTGCAAATTACAAGGGCATGAGCTCCATCACAGGCTTCATAGGGATCTTTACTGATAGTGACCAACCGAGACACTGTAACAGAAGGAAAATAAAGTTTTATTCTGCACAAATCTTTAGCATCAATCTGGTGCACTCCTGGCAAACGAGTCTCCTTCCTTGCCCTACACAAATGAGGAGTTTCAAGTCACTCACCTAGAGATGTTTTCTATCAAGACATTTGTCACTTTGATTTCACTTATTTAAATGAAAGCAGCTTGTACCTGGCATCTGAATAGTCAGAGCACTTAGATGTTTGAAGTTAAGCATTCAAATTTGATGTCAAGAGCACCTCTAGAATTAGAAGTTACTATGGAGTGTTCAAATGCCAACTCTCACAAAGGTCATCACCTGTACAATAGCAGCACATCACAGTTCCTATTTAACACTCAGCTCACACTAGAGAAGATACACATGGCTCACTAGGGGCTGCCTTCATCCTTTGACCGCCTCAGCAGCTGCCTAGAGGCTACCTTCACATCCCCCTCTAATTCAAGGGCATGTCAAATAATGTACATCCTTCACTCTTCATCACAGCTCATTTTCCTCCATTCTCTTCAACTCTAGAAACCTGATCTATCCTTCTCCCCCATCATCTCCATTCTCCCCCTCCCCAATAAGAAAACAAAAATCTCAAATACCCCCTGCTTCTCCCCAAGAAGTTTCTAGTCATAGATGATTACTTTAAAGTCTTCTTGAATTTAAGGGAACAAATGAATTGGGAAGTGATATGGGGGAGGGGAGAATGCTCTACAGTGAATTCCAGAATTATTTCTTTATTCCTACTTCAGATATGCAAGCAAGAACTAAGGCAAGATAGGACTCAGGACACAAAGGAGCTGACAGAACAACTCTAGTCCCTCCTACTTCTAGACATTATTCTTTCTCTTCCTTTTAATGATGCAGAGAGAAAATTCTTTGCACATATTCAAATGAATATTTATCAAAAGAAAAATATACAATAGTACAGAATTAGCATCTATAGATAAAAGCTGTGGGGAAAGGGGGAAGAGTTACAGTAATCCTCTCAGCTATGACAGTCCTCTATTAAGTGTAGCCAACAGCACATCATTGCCATGGTGAAAATGTGAAAGTTAATTTATAGTATTTAAACACACCTTGTGTATTTTGAGAATAGGGTGGGGAGGGAAGGGGGGAAAATAAGCTTCGCATGAGCATTCTTACCTTGGTTATCTTCTGAGACACCTGGATGTGAGAGATCCAAGATTATTTGTTCCTTAGGTACTTTAGGATCATAGATATGGAGCTTTGCTCCTTCATCCATTAAATACTTGCTAATGTAGATACTGGATGACTCTCTAGGGAAGTGAATCAATCAGTTAAAGAACCAGATGGCATGTTCTAAGTAATGAAAGTCTTCAAGTGTCATGATATGCAATGCCAGAGCTTTTATACCAGTTTTACATTAAACATCTTAGTGGTAATCCATGCCAGCAGCAAACTTGAAATCTTGAGGGACATCAAGGAGCGCAGTATGAAAAAACAAGTTTACATCTCTTTTGCTGAATCATGCCAGGGAGATACTAAGCCCCAGGACTCCTATTGACCATAATTAACAAGGCATCAAGCTTATAAGCATTCCCCACAAGCTGCAGTTGGAGATAGTTGTATCAAGTTTGAGCTTTATGCAAAAACAGGATTAACCACCTTTGGGAAACAAAGCTGAAACTTTGGCTTCACACAGCAATTTAGAACCAGTTGCAAAAATGCTTGCATTCTTTTCTGTGGAGAATGGAAGGACTCTGTCAAAAATCTGTCTTTGCTTATGCAAGTTAATAAGGACGAGTTATCTGCTCTAGCTTCTGAATGATTCAGATATGTTGTAGAGATCAAGAATCAATTGTTTCACCCATTTAAGAAAGACTAATCCTTGCAACAAACTAATTCGGTCACAAGAGGTTAAGGGTCCCATATCTGATCTATTTTTATTAATGTAATTCAACTGGGGGGGGGGGGGTTTAGCTGCATAGCTGGTGACAAGTGTAGGGAATCCACATTAGTGAACTGAATTAATTTTCTTACCTTGTGTCCCCAGTATCCTTTTTGAATGCAAACCCTAAAATAGCAATCTTCTTATCAGTGACAGTATTGAACAAGCTGTCAATAATGCGGGAAGCAAATCTTCTTCTCTGATAATCATTCATGTCTATTACCTGAAATTATGTAAGATGTGATGGTACAGAAGGGAGCCATTTTAAACTATTAACAATCAAGCCAAGCTACCCACACCTAAGTTTAACAGGGGCTTAAAAGAGAAAGCTAAGTATTTTTACTCAGTATCATAAGTAATCCAAAGATAAAGTTAGTTAATTTATCAAACTCTGAGACAAATCCTATTTTAATCAGTGACTGTAGATGCATATACACACATACTATCATGCATTATCTAGTTCAAAGGCTAGGATTTTTTCAGATTGCCTTTTTTTTTTTAAATCTACAACTTATTGTATTCTAGGCAGAAACATGGAAAGCCATTTCAGTTTTAGAGTACTTGATGTCACATGGACATCCCATTGCCAGACCTACACTTCCTTACATGCCATGTATAACAACTGTAAGAACATTTTTAGCTGTTGTAATCCACACTAACAGATTTCAATACACAAAACTAGTGTGGTTAAACCAGATTTTGAAGTGCCTCACTTCTTTTATTACATGAAAGTGGGTTCACTCACTCTGATTGTTCCTGTACTTTCCTCCAGCCTGCTTAATACTTTAATCTCCAGCCCTTAACACACAGAGGGCACTGGATCACTAGTAGAATAGGAAAGGTAGGTTCCCCCACTAGTCAGTGTTCAATGTGGACTGGAAAGAACTACACTTCCCTCTTGGTTTTGAGACTTTCAACCCAAATCAAGAATTAACAGCAGCAGCCTATGAAACATAAGGTATAAACTATACAGTAGAAGGATATTTGTGAACCAGATTTGAGGAAAAGAAATTAAAGCAGTGAGATTTATGTAACTCAACAGGGTGGTGATGGGGAACAAAGGCAACAGTTAACAGGGTAAGAGGGACACATTTCTTTCTGTAGGTATGTTTTCAAGGAATGAAGATTTCAGTATTAGAGAGCCCTGTCCTGTCTAAAGGCCAGAGAGAATAAAAGTTAGGATTCTAGGGCTGCTCTGATCAGCATATCCTCCAGAATTTGGATCCTGTCCTCAGACTGGTCTGAGGTCTCCCATGTGCATGCACTGGGATGAGCTGCTGACAGTGCAGTGCTCAGGCCACAAAGAAACAGTTCACACAGTTCCTTATACAGGTGCACGTGTGTGTGCATTACATGACTTGACCAGTGTGGGCTGGGGCAGATAGACCTCTGCAAGATGACAGTGCTCTGAGGAAGCAGGAGGTGCAGGTAAGGGGTTGCACTACATGAACACAGCACTCTACCTTATCCTAACTCTGCAGCAGCTGTTCTTACTATCTGATTTGTCCACAGCTTAATAAGCCATATAGAAACACTGCAAAGAGTTGCTCTTAAAACAGAATAAGGGAGCACAAAAGCATTAAAACTACTTAGAACTAGTTTGTTTACATTAACAATGAAACATTTTAGGCTTTTGTTAAATAAAAAACCCACCTCCACACAGAGCAAAGCTTAAGTGTTCCTATGCCTTTGGGTTGCCAAGATACCAAGTGGGTTGCATTTTGAGAAGGACCCTTGTGCTCTCAAAGGACAGAGCCAAGCCAATTTGTCTCTTTCGAGACAGTATTAGTTTTCCCTATTCATCAGATTATCATTGAGGTAACATGGTTAGTTCCTGCAGCTCCTGCTGCTCCAGGGATTGCCTGTTGTCTGCTTACATCTCATACCAAGTAAAAGCAGTAGTTATTGAAGCAAATATCACAACCTAGGGCTCCTTCTCTTCCCTGCTGTACCACTGCATCCAAGTCCTACACTGAACCAAACCTCTCCTGGATGCTTGCACAAGGTTCATGCAGTACGTTAGTCTCAGCTTCACTGATGGGATTGCAAGCCTCTCCACCATGGACTAGACTATCCTAATGAAGTACACTTTAAGGAAGATGTCAGTCTGAACCTCTTCAGAGGCAGAGTGTAAACCCCATGTCTTCCTTGTTCCAAGCAACTGATGTAACAGTTACAGTTGCAGGTAAGTAAGTAGGCTGCTGACTAGCCCCTGGATGGAGGTTAACGTAAAAAGCCATTGGACATCATAGATAATGTAAGAAGCTGACAAAGAGTCAGAGCGCGCTGTGAGGCATGACGGAGTTTTACAAGCAGTTAAGGAGGAGTTATTAGTGAGATCCAGCCAAGCTTCAGATTATTGGAGGGAATATTAGGGACCTTTTGGGGAATAGAACCTTGGAAAGCCAACAGAGCCCAGATAATCCCATCAATGGTACCACATGGCCGCAACAACCTAGGTAACAGTATAAGAAATACTGGACTTCAGTATGGGAGTGGCACCACTGACCAATACTGAAAATGTAATTATGGGCAGGTTGTTTATTTGGCAGCAGACTGGGATGGAGAAAAGTGAGGGAAAAGAAGGCTAGCCAAAAGGAAGATTTTGGAAAAAAAAAAAAGGAAAGCTGCTAATAAGGTAGGCAAATCATGCGCTTGGTATTCTGGGGGCATCTGCTTGGCAGCCTTGTACTTAATCACCACAGCCTAAACCAGGACAATAAACTAAAGCTGCTTTCTCAGTCAGGACTGGGAAGAGGGGTGAGGTGCTTTCACTGGTTAATAGCGAAACTCTTGCTAGTATAGACTGAGCATCCTGGTACTGCTGCATTGGTGCTAGGCCTGAGAGCATCCACATCTTCCCAACCATTCCTAACATTAACCATGGAACAGCAGCAACCATGTTTATTTAAAAGAATAGCAAGTTATGCTGAATTCCTTCAGAAAAGGAACTGTAAAAGTAGATCCTGAGGAAGAGATCATAAGCTCTGAATTCAAAGTGGACAGAGATAGTCAAGTGCAAGAGGAAGACAGTAGCCCAGACATGCTTGTACCCCACATTTTCTACTGCTACTTCTAGAGAGCTTGCCAATCCATTTGATCCAGACAACTTAACTCACCCCAAAAAAGCCTAAGCGTCCATAAGTATCAAATGCCAGTGTTAGGCTGAGGGCCCTAAAATGTAAAGATGATCAGCATTAAGGTATCTGCTCCTTAAAGCTGAAACACAGATTATATGTGGACAATGCTCAAAAGCTCAATGCCTGAAAGCTGAATGCTGAAGAAATACCACCCCCTCAAAAAAAATTAGTGAAGAACTTGTACCTGTTGCCAATAGCGGGCTACTTCAGGTAAGTTCAGTGCCTCACAGAGATACACTAAATTCAAGACATCCTTCTGAAAACAGCTACCTCCAAATCCTGAAAGAGAAAATGGTTATTTTACAGGTGACTAAGGTACTATTCTAACCCGATCATCAGAATCAATTAGTTTTTGGCAATCATTGACATAGCATTATAATTTTTCCCTGTATTTCACTGCTAGCAAATTAAAACCTTAATCTCTCAAAGACCTACCTACTTTGTCAGTTACAGAAGCCCTAAAATCTGCTTCAGGTCCCACTGAAGTCAATGGAAGTTTTAACCCAGTCTCAGGGAAACATATGATAAGACAAGCCCTAGTATTTTTATTCTTACTAGTGGGTGGACAAGCTCCTGCGTTTGCTCTCCCCCCACCTAGAGATTTGGATAAATACTTCTCAGAACAAGTATGTTAAGATTAGGTTCTTTCCTCCCCCACCCCCAAATGCATATATGATCATTGCCAAGCCAAAGATTACCACAGCTAAGGGAGAACTGAAACAATTACTAGAGGGATCCTTGACCCCTAGAACTTTGCTCAGCAGAGTCCCAGAAGCAACACATTGTAGAATAGACTCTTTCAGTTGGAAGGGACCTACAACGATCATCTAGTCCAACTGTCTCACCAATTAATTCAGTGCTGCCCAAAGGTCAGAGCATCTTGTTAAGGTCATTGTCCAAGTGCCTCTTAAACATTGACAGGTTTGGGGCATTGACCACCTCTCCAGGAAGCCTGTTCCAGTGTTTGATCACCCTCTTGGGGAAGAAACACTTCCTAATGTCTAGTCTAAACCTCTCCTGGCATAGCTTTGAACCATTCCCACTTGTTCTATCACTGGGTACGAGGGAAAAGGGATCAGCACCTCCCTCTCCACTTCCCCTCCTCGGGAAGCTGTAGAGAACAATGAGGTCGCCTCTCAGCCTCCTTTCCTCCAAACTAGACAAGCCCAAAGTCCTTAGCCACTCCCCATAGGACATTCCTTCCAGCCCTTTCACCAGCTTTGCTGTCCTCCCCTGGACACATTCAAGGACCTTCACATCCTTCTTAAATTGTGGGGCCAAGAACTGCACACTGTATTCAAGGTGAGGCTGCACCAATGCTAAATATAGCAAAGGAATTGTAGAAGGAATTACATTACCAAATTCCTATTAGGTTATTATATTTGTTATCTACTTTTCACTCTTGCATAGGCTCTAGGAGAGGTTATATTTAATAAGGTTATTTTCAAGTCACACTTTCTCTTTCTAGAATGAAGACTGTAGCCATACAGATAGGCTTTAGTCTTGTTCTGTAAGTTTCAAAGTTTGTTGTACTGATCACCACTTTATCACATCTTACTCTCTAGTAAATCTAAACAACTGAATTCATCTTACAAATTAGAAGTTGCCATCACACACTCTGACCCAGAGGTGTGCCCTTCCTCAGGCCACTGGCAGCAACTTCCGAACAAAATTGCAGCAGTTACAATTGGAAAGACATCTTGGAGAGCACCATCATCAGTGATGCTTCAGAAAAATAAAGTTGCAACTTTTCTTTCCAGTGTCCCAGGCAGGCTAAACCATGCACTTTGAACTCTCGGGTTTCAGATCACCAGGGTCTAGAGCAACCTCAGTCCTAGACATTTTACCAGAAAGACTGATTTATGCTAGTACTCTACAGCAATATTTTCACACTCATGCTTTAGAAGACTTTAGAGTATCAGATCCCTTACTTCAATCAAAACACTACTAGCAGGCCTTTTGCACTATTAAACAGAAGGCCAAAAGAAAAAAGGATTTTTTGTTTACCAACACTGGCTTTGAGAAACTTATTTCCAATTCTTTGGTCTGTTCCAATAGCTCTTGCTACTTCTTCAACATCTGCTCCTGTAGCTTCACACAGAGCACTGATTGAGTTAATGCTGCTGATTCTTTGGGCAAGGAAAGCATTAGCTGCCTGTAAATAAAAAACACAGTAAAGAGAACTTGATTCTTTCAGAAACCAAGATGCCCACAGACCGAAGGGAGTCACTACTGGAAGGATTACTTTAGTATCTATGTAACTCTGAGATACAAAATGGTAATATAACTAGTTTAATACATCAATGCCAGTTAATGGGATCTAAGCAAAATAACATAATGCTTAACTTGCAGAGTTGGAAACGTTTTATGATGGTAACCAGTTTCTACAGCACTGGAGGTTTACTCTCAGTAATAACACAGCAATAAAAGTGAGAAAAGGATTTCATGGAAAGTTGATATCATCTATTAGCTCAACTGAGATAATCGGAAAAGATGAATATTCTTTGACATATATACTGGATCCTCCCAGCCCCATCTGTCTTTCCTAGTTGCATCATGCAGTGTCAGTGAATTTCTGCTTCTGAGCTTTGTCTCATTTACACCCTTTGCTCATCGCAGACAATAGTGGTGAGTAACACTAACCAGTTTAGAAAGTTCTGATGACCAGGTATTGGTTGTGAGGATTTTTTCTTTGGGCACCCAGTGCTCATAAACAGCACAAAGAGCATGGACAGCTTTCTGTCCCTCTGGAGAATCATCTCCACCGATAAGCACTCTGTCTGGGTTCTTCAGGTCCCTGATGGCTGTTCCTTCTGCAAGGAACTCTGGGTTAGACAGCACCTACAGGCACAGAGAAATAGAGAACAACAGATAAAAGCCAAAAGCAACAACCAGCCTTTAAATACACAACTCAAAGATTATGCTTACCTGCAAATCCAAGTTAGGCTTAGTATTAGCATCAAATATTCGACGAATGCTCTCTGCAGCACGTACTGGAACCGTGCTTTTCTCTGTGACAATTTTATAGCCATTTGAATTTTGTACAATTCGTCTTGCACAAGCTTCAATGTATTTCAGATCAGCTGCTCGGCCTTTTCCCATCCCATAGGTCTTTGTCGGAGTGTTAACCTAATTACAAATAGATGGAGGAAGAAGAAGTGTTACAGGTCTCTTAACACAAGAGGTACTGACAAGGTGAAATTTTTAAGAATGACAGACACTTTCCTTCCCAGAGTCCAGTTTGCTTCTACCCCAGAATTATTCTAGTTACCATATCAGATGAACAGCTCTTAGCTTTCTCAATTACCCATTTTGTCTTCTAAAGAAAGCTCACTGGCCTCTATTCAAATAGAATTTAAACAAGAGCAATTCATAGCAGCTCTGCAGGCTCTGGTGAAACTTAGTCCTTATTCTGGAAACACCAGTAATTTCTTCATTATTACAGCCAGCCACCTTTTGTTTCCTGTCCCACATTAGGAGTGCAAAAATTCACATTTAAGAATCTTGCAGCTAGTGAGGCAGTTATGTTTTAAATGCACTTTGCAGTGAAACCTAAGTAGAGCTGCTGAAAATTGCTATACTGAAGTACACAGAAAAGGCAACAGGAGGGAAAACATATCACTTAGATTAAGACAGAGGGTCCTTTTCATTACAAACTGAAAGAAGAAATGGCAACAACATCTAAAACACAACAGCATGTTTTAAGCCAAGGACAGGTGGCAATATATGGGCTGTATTAGTGGCAGTCATCCAGTTCACTTTAGACTTAATGAATGGAGAAAAATACTATCAGAAAGAGAGCTCTGTACCGAGGTGCCCTAACAAAGAGAAGCACTCAAGAACAGAGGACTTAAGTAACAAAAATAACTCAACTGTGACCTACAAAGATGAATAACAATCAGTTATTTTGGATTCTGCATTAGGAACAACCTTCTAGATTACAAGGGGTCACACTGTTTGTTTGACTGGATCCTTTTCCTAGTGGTGTCAACAGCTTAGAAATATTAAGGCTAGAAAATATTAAAGCCAGCCCCTCTTCCATTAATACACTGGTTTTGAAAAGCTTCTGGAAAGAAGTCATCTTTGTAACCCAATAATCAGTATATGACTTTGCATCCCTATCTAGGAACCGTATCAATATTATTAAAGTCCCATAGATTTCCATAGTACACTGCAATGACAGATATGCACCATATTCTGCTCTAAGACCCCATACATCTAACCAAACTAAACATCAACATTATCATTTTGACTTGGAGACTGTTCATTTGTCAAATGTTCTACTGGCCATAAGAAACAGACAAAAATAAAAGAAAAAGCTTACTTAACACTTTTCCAACAGTACACAGAAAGACAAGGAGAAGACCATGACACAGTGACATGACATTGCTAACTGAATCTATATGACAAAACAAAGGCCTCTTCCTAACATCAGGGCAACATAATGATTTGATAAGGAAAAAAAAAAAAGACCAACACAAACAACCTCCTTCTCCCCCTAAACTTACAGAAATAAATACAAGATCAGCTTCTCTAATGGCATCATCAATACTGGTGGAAAAGAAGAGGTTTCTTCCTCGACAGGATTCTACCACTTCTTTTAACCCTGGCTGAAAAAAAGCAGAAAAAAAGCAGTTAAGGTTAATGCAGTTAGAAGAACAGTAAATGACATGCCCAAGCAAACAGCATATTTCAGATACAGAAAGACTTTTTTCCCCTCAGTGTGGAATGTTTTTAGTCTGCCAGATGTAAAGTAAAGCTTCTGTAGATTTACATAGTGAAAAAAAGAAAGCCCTTTCTTATTCAAAACACTCAAAATACTGTCTCGAAACTTTCAGCCACACTGAATTGTTATTTGCACAACCAGATTTTAAGCTCCAGTTCTTCCCATGCTCAATTCTATTACCATGAGCAACAATTAAAGAAATACCTGTAGCGTGATGTTAAGTAGATTCAAGAAGTAAAGCCTTACAATATTCCCTAGACTGCAAACAAAAGAGGTGGTCCCAACTCTCCTTTTCCCTCAGCTACACATTCCATGATCTCCCCAACATCAGATCTAAAACTGATTCAGCACAGAAAAAATCCACAAAGTAGTCTTCCACCAAATTAGCAAGCCCAGATCCAGTGAAAGAAAGGTAGTGGAGACACACAGGAGATCAAGACCACTCCTTTTGGCAACCACTCATGTTTGGACCAGATTAAACTTATCAAGGCACCACACCTGCAGCGTGGAAGGATCACAGACACAATTTGATGAGATTCTTTCAAGAGACACATACTATGCCAGAACGCTTTCCCTTCCCTTAACACCTCCACACAGACAAGAGGAGCAGGAGGCCATGTGTACATGAGCAATCCGCTGTATTAGAATGGTCTACAAAATGATTTAACTAAGATATAGCTGTCATAAATAAAAGAAGCCTTTACTTTTTGTTTGAAAAATAAAGTCATACACTGTAACCTGGCAATCAAACCTCCAACTTGACAGATGCCTATCATGACACAAGCTATTTGAGTAAGTGCCAGAAAGGTAAAGGTTCACTGGAGGGAGAGAGAGGAAAACAAAGCAGAAGCTTTCCTATGCAAGACATTTTTGCTGTCTCACTTTATACCAAATATCTACTTAAAAGGAAAACAAAGGTCAGCACAGGTAGGATAACATGTGTTACAACCCATCAAATGTTCCAGCTATGGTCTTACTGGGATGTAAATAGAAAGGCAGCCCACTAGACAATTTCTGACACTGGAAAGAAACACCCAAAACAAAAATACAAAAAACCTCACTGTGCAATGACTCAATTTTACAACTGTCTGAACTAATTCTTGGCAGTTTTTGTACATTCTTTGTAAGCAGAGGACACCATTCCAGGAAACAGAAGTTGCGAGTTTGTTTTTTCTTTTAAAAAAAACATGCCAAGACTAGCTCTACTTTAACTCATTCAGTCTAAGTGTTTATCGAAAACAAAGTACTTGCTTTCATGATCTTTATTCATGTCTCACCTGCTAATCTGAGCATTATACACATTTTCCTTTGAATATGTATGACAAAGGAGGTCTATTCATCTTCACTTAAAGAGTCACAATATAGGTTTGGTTTTAAAAGGGGTAAAAAAAATCCCACAAACCTATATTAGTGTTACAGCACAGACAGGATTCAGAAGACTTATAGCAGAAGAGTAACTGCTAGTATCAGGCAACATGCCTTGTCTTTGGGAGCCGAGTGCAGATAACTTTTCATTCATTAAAGAAAAGAACTCAAACCTATTAAAAAAAAGCATTTCATGAAAGAATGAAGGAAA